>NC_091187.1:5434022-5474022 GCF_040958095.1 Procambarus clarkii | reverse complement strand
ACTCCTCCCAGCTAGACGTTAGCGTGTACTGAGAGAGGTGGTGGCTTTAAGCCAATATTCCAGCACCTCCCACTTAACTTTTGTGTTGCACTTCTTATTATTTTGCCTTAACGTAACTTTCATTGTGTCATTTAAGTATTCTTATTATTGTGATTCATTGATTTTATTATACATATTTGTTTGTCCATATTTTCATGTTTTGATTTATTTAACGTAATTAAAATTTCATTGTTAAAGTTTTACTTGTGTTTTGTGTGTCTTCTCCTTACCTTACCACAGACGAAGTTCCAGTTTTTCTATTTTTTTTTATAACTATGTGACGAGGCCATACCCCTAGCCTTAAACAGCCGAACACTAACGCGTTACCGTCACAAGTCATATGGGGCCCTGTCCTAGGAGCCTCACTCAGGTACTGGTGCCAAGTGGTAATTTATGGTAAGCGTATTTAACTCTGTTAACGTAGCTTTACTATTTTTCATTCAATTTCATTTTTTATAAGGTGCGGTGTATTGTGCATTACGAGAGTAACATATAGTGAAGGTGAGACAACTTTGGATTACGTGGTGACTGTAGGCCGCAGTCATACTCTTAATTGGTCATCTCTCCCTCCTTGTTATTACTCGTATTTACCATCTATGTCCCTTGAATATTTCTCATTCTGACAGATCATCATATTGGTACCCTGGTACTGTGGTCTGCCCCGGGTCAAGAGTACCCAATCTTCTGCAATCTGACTGTAGGAGGACAAAGAGGGCCATAGTTCCTCTAGCTCGAACTTTAGTTGCTGAATTGGGACCTCAGCAGCAGTTCTCGTCACCAGTTGACACCTCGCACCCCTACACGTCAGTCAGAGATGATGATACATACAACGGTAGGGAATTAGCTTATTTTTTCAGAGCACAAAAGTTCGCTAATTCTGTAAGTATCATATTAAATTCAGTAGGAAAAACTTGCTTTATGTCCTATAGAGACTTGGCAAGGTATGCCTACATCCTTGGACTACCAATTTTACTTTTGAAGCATTTAACTGTTTCATTTGTTTTCGAAACTTTGTTTCATTTGTTAGTAGGATTTTCTTGCCCTTATCCTCTTACATGAGTACCGGGTACAAGATTTCCTGCGCCCTTGATTTAATTTAATCATTTAATATCTTTCACTTAACGTTAATTGTTAAAGATCACACAGGATAGGTACCAGTTGCCACGTTGTCCTGTTTCTGACATTTCATTATTGAACATTCGTGTACCTTTATTTGCTAATTTCACCATGTTTCGTCTCCAAACTTTCCGTGCAAATCCAGCAGGTGAAATAGGGACTTTAAGTCGTGCCAAGAGGACTGAACTACAAACTCTTGCACATGAGTATCAACTAGAAGTTCCCTACCAAGCCAACAAAAATGACCTACACAACCTGTTGCTGGATTACTATTTAGAGCAAGGTAAGATAGACTCTGAAACTCATGAAACTTACTATATTGCAGATAAAACTGACTTGGCAACGATGAAACTTAAACTAGAGCTGGCTAAAATTGAACGTGAGCAGCAAAGGGAAGCCCGTGAACAGCAAAGGGAAGCAGCTGCTTTGAGGAGAGAGGAACAAGAACGAGAAATCACCCTCAGAGAACGTGAAGCTGCCTTGAAGAGAGAAGAACACGAACGTGGACTCGCCCTCCAGGAACGTGAGGTTGCACTACTCCAGGAGCGGGAACGAGTACAGCTTGAAACCAAACGACGCGAGTTGGAAATACAACGCGAACATGACAAGCAACAAGCGACTCTGGCTCTTGAGTGTCGTCAACGGGAATACACGTTGGAAACTTCACACCTCGCTCAACGCCAGCAAGCTACTGCCAATCTTCCCGTCAGTTTTAATATATCACATGCAAGTAAGTTAATGCCATCCTTTGTAGAAGCAGAAGTTGATGTGTTCTTTACCACCTTTGAAACCCTTGCTAATCAACTCAGTTGGCCTGTCGACCAATGGGCCACACTTCTCAGAGTCCATCTTACAGGTAGAGCTGCAGTCACACTCAGTACTTTGGCGTCTGAGAATGACTACTACACTCTGAAACAAGCAGTGTTGGACGCCTACCTCCTCTCTACTGAAAGTTATAGAAGGAAATTCCGTGACCACCTGAAGGCAAGTACCACTACCTTCCTCGAGTTTGCTAACACGAAACGGAGGTATTTCATGAAATGGCTGGAAGCAGCACATATCTCTACTTTTACAGAACTCGTCAACCTGATGCTTGTTGAAGAATTCTTGAGACGTGTGCCGCCTCCTGTCCGCCTCTACTTAGCAGATAAAGAAGAAACCGACTACCTGAAGTGTGCTAAGTCGGCTGACACTTACAGCCTCATCCACCGGCTGACACCTGAACCATCCTCCAGTAAGAAGTCGTGGTACAGTTACGAGAAGGTGAGCCCCGATCAAGCTGGTTCACAACTGTACTGCAAATATTGTAGACTCTATGGACATACCATAGACAAGTGTGGTAAGTCTCAATACAAGGGAACCACTGACCAACAACGACCCAAACCAACTCCTCCTAAGTCCGGTAAGCCTGTGATGAATGTTGGTGTTGATGTTAATGATCTTTCTCTTTTCAGTAACCACCTGTATACTGGAACTGTCTCTGCCAACGGTTCAAATCCGGAGGGACGTTTCAAATTGAAGATCTTGAGGGACACAGCGGCTCTACAATCGATCATCTTGAAGTCGGCTGTGCCCAACATAGTCTACACCGGGGAAACAGTCTTCATCACTGACCTCACTGCTACCACTCCATACCCTCTCGCCAGAGTCCACCTGGATTGTCCCTACGTGAACGGGGAAGTCCAAGTCGCCGTCAGGGAAAAGCCTTTTCCCATGCCTGGAGTGCAACTTCTCCTAGGCAACGACTTGGCAGAAGACCTGCAACCGACCAACCTGATCGTCATGGACAAACCCCAGGTGTGTAACTCTGTGCCAAGTAACCCTATTCTCGAGTATGTTCCAGCAGAGGTTCAAGAGAGTGATGAAGTTTCTCCTCCGGTTCTCGTGACCACCCGTGCACAAGCCGCACGTCCACAGCCAGCTGACTCTACTGCTACCGCTGTCCCTCAAGACCCTCAGAAACTACCCCCGCATCTGACCAAGTTGGAGTTCCGTAAGTTGCAGAGGGAAGATCTTACTTTAACACCATTGTTTTTCCAGGCTGAGACTCAACCCGACAGTATTCCTGGGTTCTTCCTAGAGAACGACTTGCTCTACCGCAGATATAGACCCAGTAAACTGAAGGAGGAGGACGATTGGGCCAACACCGAACAACTTGTGATTCCCACCAGCCTGCGGCCCACTATTCTACACCTGGCCCATGGAGCATTCTCCCACTACGGCTTCAACAAGACTTACCATGGGATTCGTCAAGACTACTACTGGCCAGGTATGGTAAACAACGTCAAACAATACGTAAAACAGTGTCATACATGTCAGATGGCAGGCAAACCGAACGTCTCCATTCCCAGAGCACCACTGATTCCCATACAGGTGCCTGCGGAACCTTTCCACAGACTCATAATAGACTGTGTTGGTCCTTTACCTCGGAC
The DNA here is from genome assembly GCF_040958095.1 of Procambarus clarkii. Classification (NCBI taxonomy): domain Eukaryota; kingdom Metazoa; phylum Arthropoda; class Malacostraca; order Decapoda; family Cambaridae; genus Procambarus; species Procambarus clarkii. Next base: position 5,470,435 of record NC_091187.1, on the reverse strand, counting down.
CAGTTCAGGTAACGCCTACATCCTAACCATCCTGTGTCCTACCACCAGATTTCCCATAGCAGTTCCAGTGAAGAACATCACGGCTGCTACGGTTATCAAACATCTACTGAAGATCTTCACTCAATACGGATTTCCCAGGGAGATTCAAAGTGACTGTGGCACCAACTTCACCAGTGATCTCTTCAAAAGGACACTGGAGGAGTTCAACATCAAACAGGTATTGTCCAGCCCCTATCATCCTGCTTCACAGGGTTCTCTTGAACGTAGTCATCAGACCATCAAAGCACTCTTGAAAAAGTTTTGTAGTGAAACCTCAAAGGATTGGGATAAGCAGATTGACCTAATAATGTGTATTTTCAGAAGTCTCCCCAATGAGTCCCTAGGAGTATCTCCTTATGAGATGCTCTACGGCCGTAAGTGCCGTACTCCCCTTAAGGCTTTCAAAGACTCTCTCAGAGATGCCACCTTCAGTGAGCATCAGAATGTGCCCCAGTTTCTTCAAAACCTTCAGCACATTCTAGAGAGAGTCCACCGCTTTGCCCATGATAATCTATTGAAAGCCCAGGTGAGAATGAAGACTCATTACGACCAGACCAGCAAAGTAAGAAAATTCAAGCCGGGAGACTTCGTCCTTGCTTATTTCCCTATCCCAGGTTCACCTTTACAAAACAGATTTTCAGGACCCTACTGCGTCAAAGAGTGCAGGAATAATAATAATTATGTGATAGAGACTCCAGATAGGCGGCGGAAGACCCAGCTGTGCCACGTCAACCTCCTGAAGCAATATAATGGTACTCCTCCCACTGTCTTGACTAATTATTCCACATTCACAGAACCCTACATCCACAGTGAGACCTTCCCAGCTTCTCCTCCCGAAAGCACTGACAAGGAGTCAGCGCTTTCTAATTCCGAAATCCTTAATGATCTTCCCAAATACTTTCAGGATAATCATAGTGCACCTCTCGTCAAGATCTTCAGAGAACATCAAGAGTTGTTCAGAGATGATCCCCAAGAGTGTAATGTTACCCAGCACGACATCCAACTGCTCCCCGACACCCGGCCGATTCGTCAACCCTTCTACCGAATCAGCCCGAGCAAGAAGGAAGTCATGCGTGCTGAGGTGCAATACCTCTTGGATCATGGACTGGCTACACCTTGTGAGTCCCCCTGGGCCTCACCTTGTATCTTGGTGCCCAAACCCCAAGGTAAGGTGCGGTTGTGCACTGACTATCGAAAACTGAACTCTGTCACTGTCAAGGATGCTTACCCCTTGCCAAGGATAGATGACATCCTTGATGCCATTGGTAGTGCCCAGTACTTGTCCCAAGTGGACTTGCTTAAGGGGTACTATCAAGTGTGTCTAACGGAGCGCGCTAAAGAGATATCTGCCTTCATCACTCCTTTTGGACTTTTCAGATATGAACGCCTTCCTTTCGGACTATGTAATGCCCCGGCCACCTTTCAAAGAGCTGTCAACCGTGTCATCCAGGGCTTGGATAACACATACGCCTACCTGGACGATATCGTCGTAGCCTCCAACTCCTGGAGTGAACATCTGCTCCAGCTGCGACGTCTGTTCTCCAAGCTCCTGACAGCCGGCCTCACCATCAACCTGGGCAAGTCCACTTTCGCGAAAGGTAAAGTGCGTTATCTGGGTCATGTTATTGGGAGTGGCAGCATAGCTCCGTTAGACTCACACACTCAAGCCATCCTACAGTATCCACAGCCTACCACCAGGAAGCAGCTCCTGCGCTTCCTTGGTCTTGCCTCTTACTACCGTAGGTTTGTGAGGAATTTCAGTACAGTCGCCACACCTCTAATTCTATTAACCAGTCCCAAGCAACGGTATAATTGGACCATGCAGCAAACCGTTGCTTTCGAACAACTCAAATTCCTCCTCTGTTCTAACCCCATTCTCGCCTCTCCAGATATCACCAAGCCTTTCGTCCTTCATGTCGACGCCAGTGGTACCGGCGTTGGTGGTGTCCTGATGCAACTACGAGGCGAGGAGGTTCTACCTGTCAGCTACTACAGCTACAAACTGAAACCACACCAGAGGAACTACAGCACTATTGAAAAGGAGCTACTATCCATTGTCCTGAACCTCCAACACTTCGCTCCGTACCTACAAGGCGCCAGGTCTACCACCATCTTCTCAGACCACAACCCTCTCCGCTTCCTACATCAAGCCCAATTCACCAACCAGCGTCTTCTACGATGGGCTCTGTATTTACAAGACTTCAACCTGGAGATCCGCTATATCAAGGGTTCTGACAACACCATAGCCGATGCCCTCTCCAGAGTTTATGAAGTAGAAGCGACTCCATCCATTACTCCACCACATAACGACGTACTTCTTCCAGAACCGCAGGCTTCGGGGGAGAGTTGTGACGATAATCTCCTTCAAGAGATTGAGCCTGCTCTTCCCTCCAAAATTACGTCTTCACAATTATATAAAAAGACTATGGAAGAAATGTCCAACAACGACAACAACACCAGCACCAGCAAGGCTTGCCAGGGTGAGCAGAAACGTATGCAACCAGCCACCTGTTCGAACTCCAACCACCAAACTACCCGTTGATCGCTACGGCTCCGCTGATTGGTCGCCGGTCTGGCTGCACCTGCACTCGCCCCCAATACTACCTGATGTCTGGGGTCACCCCAACATCAGTCGTCAGAATGTTCCGTGCTTTCGTAGCCAGCACTCCTCCCAGCTAGACGTTAGCGTGTACTGAGAGAGGTGGTGGCTTTAAGCCAATATTCCAGCACCTCCCACTTAACTTTTGTGTTGCACTTCTTATTATTTTGCCTTAACGTAACTTTCATTGTGTCATTTAAGTATTCTTATTATTGTGATTCATTGATTTTATTATACATATTTGTTTGTCCATATTTTCATGTTTTGATTTATTTAACGTAATTAAAATTTCATTGTTAAAGTTTTACTTGTGTTTTGTGTGTCTTCTCCTTACCTTACCACAGACGAAGTTCCAGTTTTTCTATTTTTTTTTATAACTATGTGACGAGGCCATACCCCTAGCCTTAAACAGCCGAACACCAACGCGTTACCGTCACAATACAAAGCCAGTGTACAATTCAATTTCTTTCTTTATTATGCACCCCATACCCATCCCGTGGGCGGTGGTGTAACCGATTATGTACAGAGGCACATAATCGGTTCAGGTACTGAACCCTCTAGTTCGTTTAGCTAAGCAAATAACAATTTTGACGCTAGTTACAAAATTATTAATGTTGTATACACATGTACATGCTCTCATACATACATACATACGACAGCACAAAGGAGAAGATTCTATGAAAGAAGAGCTCACTGAAAAACGTGGGAAAATTAAAAAATGTATTCCTCCAGAGAGACATGACACGGGAGGAGAGAGCCGTGGCGGCAGAAGCAAGGAAGAGGTGCAGGTCGAGAGGGGAAAACCAGGAAGTCACAGCTCCCAACACAACACCCCCAGAGGCGAGGGGGATCCCACAACCAGCTACCCAGTAACACCAGAGGGAAGGACAACCCCGACACCCTCCTCTGCATAGAAAACCCCCCTACCCGAACTCTCCCTGCCCCCACTCAAATGTTCAGCCAAATCTCCCTCCCCCCACACCCAATCCCTACCTTTCTACCCCCTCCCCTCCTCCCGCCGAGTACTCCCTCCCCCCCTTTCCTTCCTGTCCTCCCTCCCCCCCTTTCTTTCCTGTCCTCCCTCCCCTCTCACCCCATACCCTCCCTGTCCCTCCCCTTTCACAGGATCCCCCACCCCTCATCCCAGTATCCTCTGAGACCCTGTTATCCACCTCACAGGACCTCACACCCATGGAACAGCTTCCCCCACCAGCAGAACACTCACCAAGGAGGCGATTTGAGAAGGGACAAAAGAAAGTGAGTCTCAAGGCAATATACACTAACATAGATGGAATTACAAATAAAGCAAATGAGCTTGGAGAACGGGTACTAGAGGAAAACCCAGACATAATAGCCCTCACAGAAACAAAGCTAACAAAAACGATAACAAATGCAATGTTCCCACAGGACTATTATGTTATGAGGAAAGAGAGGGAAGGAAGAGGTGGCGGTGGCGTAGCTCTGCTGGTAAGAAAAGGCTGGGATTTTGAGGAGATGGATATTCAGGGCTGTGAAGATTTCAGTGACTACATAGCAGGTACCGTAACAAATGGAGGGAAAAAAATTATAGTAGTAGTCATATATAATCCACCACCAAATGACAGAAGACCCAGACAGGAATATGATAGAAACAACATGGCCACCATTAACATAATAGAAAGAGCAGCTTCTGTTGCTAGCAGGAATGGATCTGGACTACTAATTATGGGAGACTTCAACCATGGGAAGATAGATTGGGAGAACAGAGACCTGCATAGATGACCAGAAACATGGAGAGCTAAGCTGCTGGACGTGGCAACAAGAAACTTTCTAAGCCAGGACATCAAGGAACCAACAAGAATGAGAGGAGAAGATGAACCAGCAATGCTTGATTTGATATTTACCCTAAATGAGTGGGATATAAGGGAAGTTAAGATGGAAGCGCCCTTGGGAATGAGTGACCACAGTGTATTGAACTTTGAGTACCTGGTAGAGCTAGGAATTATCCCCCCAAAAAAGAACTAGGATTCAAAAGGCTGGCATACCGAAAGGGAAATTATGAACAGATGAGAATTTCCTAAGTGAAATACCTTGGGACACAGACCTCAGAGATAAGTCTGTACAGGGTATGATGGACTATGTTTCCTAAAAGTGTCAGGAGGCAGTAAAGAGGTTCATCCCGGCCCGAAGGGAAAAATCCGTGAAGCAACAAAAGAATCCATGGTATAATAGGGCATGTGTGGAAGCGAAGAAACTGAACAAAAGGGCGTGGAGGAACTTCCGGAATAACAGAACACCAGAAAGCAGAGAGAGATACCATAGAACCAGGAATGAGTATGTCAGGGTGAGGAGAGAAGCAGAGAAAAGTTTTGAAAATGATATAGCAAACAAAGCCAAGACCGAACCAAAGCTACTCCACAGTCACATCAGAAGGAAAACAACAGTGAAAGAACAGGTATTGAAACTTAGAACAGGCGAGGACAGGTATACAGAGAATGACAAAGAGGTGTGTGAAGAACTCAACAAGAGGTTCCAGGAGGTCTTCACAATAGAACAAGGTGAAGTCACTGTGCTAGGAGAAAGGGAGGTAAACCAGGCGGCCTTGGAAGAGTTCGAAATTACGAGAGAGGAGGTCAAGAGACACCTGCTGGATCTGGATGTTAGAAAGGCTGTTGGTCCAGACGGGATCTCACCATGGATACTGAAAGAGTGTGCAGAGGCACTTTGCTTGCCACTCTCCATAGTGTATAGTAAGTCACTGGAGATGGGAGACCTACCAGAAATATGGAAGACGGCGAATGTGGTCCCAATATACAAAAAGGGCGACAGGCAAGAGGCACTGAACTACAGGCCAGTGTCCTTGACTTGTATACCATGCAAGGTGATGGAGAAGATCGTGAGAAAAAACCTGGTAACAGATCTGGAGAGAAGGGACTTCGTGACAAATCGCCAACATGGGTTCACGGAGGGTAAATCTTGCCTTACAGGCTTGATAGAATTCTACGATCAGGTGACAAAGATTAAGCAAGAAAGAGAGGGCTGGGCGGACTGCATTTTCTTGGATTGTCGGAAAGCCTTTGATACAGTACCGCATAAGAGGCTGGTACATAAGCTGGAGAGACAGGCAGGTGTAGCTGGTAAGGTGCTCCAGTGGATAAGGGAGTACCTAAGCAATAGGAAGCAGAGAGTTACGTTGAGGGGTGAGACCTCCGATTGGCGTGAAGTCACCAGTGGAGTCCCACAGGGACTCGCGGTCCTATCTTGTTTCTGATATATGTAAATGATCTCCTCCCGGAGGGTATCGATTCATTTCTCTCAATGTTTGCGGACGATGCCAATATTATGAGAAGGATTAAAATAGAAGAGGACTGTTTGAGGCTTCAAGAAGACCTAGACAAGCTGATGGAATGGTCGAACAAATGGTTGTTAGAGTTTAACCCAACCAAATGTAATGTAATGAAGATAGGTGTAGGGAGCAGGAGGCCAGATACAAGGTATCATCTGGGAGAGAAAATTCTTCAGGAGTCAGAGAAAGAAAAATACTTGGGGGTTGATATCACGTCAGACCTGTCTCCTGCAGCACATATCAAGAGGATAACATCAGTGGCATATGCCAGGCTGGCCAACATACGAACGGCATTCAGAAACTTGTGTAAAGAATCATTCAGAACTTTGTATACCACATATGTGAGGCCAATCCTGGAGTATGCAGCCCCAGCATGGAGTCCATATCTAGTCAAGGATAAGACTAAACTGGAAAAGGTTCAAAGGTTTGCCACCAGACTAGTACCCGAGCTGAGAGGTATGAGTTACGAGGAGAGACTACGGGAATTAAACCTCACTTCGCTGGAAGACAGAAGAGTTAAGGGGGACATGATCACCACATTCAAGATTCTGAAGGGAATTGATAGAGTAGATAAAGACAGGCTATTTAATACAAGGGGCACACGCACAAGGGGACACAGGTGGAAACTGAGTTCCCAAATGAGCCACAGAGATATTAGAAAGAACTTTTTTAGTGTCAGAGTGGTTGACAAATGGAATGCATTAGGAAGTGATGTGGTGGAGGCTGACTCCATACACAGTTTCAAGCGTAGATATGATAGAGCCCAATAGGCTCAGGAATCTGTACACCTGTTGATTGACGGTTGAGAGGCGGGACCAAAGAGCCAGAGCTCAACCCCCACAAACACAACTAGGTGAGTACATGGAAATTCCGGGCTGTGACGGATTCAGAGACTACATAACAGGAACTATAACAATGGGTGGACCTAAGATAATAGTGGCAGTCCTTTACAACCCTCCCCTAAATGACAGAAGACCTAGACAGGAGTTTGATAGGAACAACATGGCAACCATTAATATAATAGAGAGAGCAGCTTCAGTTGCCTGCAGGAATGGCTCAAGACTCTTAATCATGGGCGATTTCAACCATGGAAAATGTGTGGTCTGGTCAACCATGGAAAGATAGACTGGGAGAATGGGGACCCACATGGTGGTGCAGATACGTGGAGAGCTAAACTCTTGGAAGTGGAAACAAGGAATTTTCTGAGCCAGCATGTCAAGGAACCCAAAAGCGTGAGAGGGAATGATGAACCAGCCAGACTCGACTTGATATTCATCCTGAATGAGTCAGAAATAAGGGAAGTCAAAGTTGAAGCCCCCATAGGAATGAGTGACCACAGTGTACTGACCTTTGAGTACTTGGTGGAGGTAGAGATAACCTATCCAAGGATGGGATCGGAGGGAAAAAGACTGAATTACCGAAGAGGAAAATATGACGAGATGAGGAATTTCCTCAGGGGGAATACCATGGGAAACAGAACTTAGAGACAAGAATGTGCAGGTCATGATGGAATTTGTCACTCAGAAATGCCAGGAAGCTGCAGACAGGTTTATCCCTTTCCAAAAGGAGAAAAACTAAAAACAACAGAAAAACCCATGGTTCAACCAGGAATGCAAGGTAGCGAAACAACTGAGTAAAAGATCATGGAGAAACTACAGAAATATCAGAACACCAGAGAGCAGGGAGAGATACCAGAGGGCCAGAAATGAGTACCTCAGAGTGAGGAGGAATGCAAAGGGACAGTTTGAAAATGACAGCGTGAGTAAAGCCAAGACCCAACCAAAGCTGCTCCACAGCCACATCAGGAGGAAAACAGCAGTGAAGGAACAAGTGATGAAGCTGCGAAAAGGGGATAACAGATACACAGAGAATGACAAGGAGGTGTGTGAAGAACTCAACAAGATATTCCAAGAGGTCTTCACAATAGAACAATTACCCAACTATACCCAAGACTATACCCAAACCTCTAAGAAGCAAGAAGAGATGTTACAAAAGTTAGAGAACTATTTTAACTCCCTACAACAGCAACACACTGCAACCCAAGACGAATCAGACCAACTTAAGCTCCTTGATTCTGTCATCATCTCATCACAGGATTTTCCCCATGAAACTGACAGAGAAGACTGTACTGCCATCGTGATCCAGGAATTGCGTACTAAGTTGAATTATTCAATCGAAGCAAGTGACATTAAGTCAGCTTATAGAGTGGGTACGAAATCATCTAGTACAAATAACAGGAAGATTCGTGTGAAATTAGATAGCTGCTCCCGCAAGTCAGACCTTATCACTGCTGCAGTCGCTAGGAAATCCAATGTTTATGTGAACGAATGTCTAACCAGATTCAGACAAAATCTCTTATTTAAACTACGTGGAATCTGCAAAAGATCCCCTGCTATTAAACATTGTTTTGTGCGGGATGGTAAAATAATAACTAGGAAGACTGACTCTGGAAAAACTTATGTCATAACCACTGAGGCACACCTCACTTCTTTCCTGGATGACTGTGAGATAACAGCTGAATAACCAGAACATAATTTGTAGTCTCACATACAACCAAAGTGTACTTAAGCTCTGCCTTTCCTTTCCAACGATTTTTCAATTTTATTTATGTTTTTTGTTTGTCATCTTTGTTGTTGAAATTGCTTGTATCTGGAAAACCTTTCCAGATATCCTAAAAAAAGCGAGAGTAACCCCTGTACACAAATGTGGTGATCTCACAGATGTTAACAACTACAGACCTATATCAATCCTGCCTAACTTATCAAAATTTTTTGAAAAACTAATCTACAAGCAGCTTTACTCATATCTAGCCAAACTCAATATACTTAGCTCTTGCCAATATGGCTTCAGACCCAAAAAAAGCACTAACGATGCACTTATTAGTATGATTAACTCGATTCATGCAGCTCTTGATAAAAATGAGTTCCCTGTTGGGTTATTTATGGACCTGCGTAAGGCTTTTGACACTGTCAACCACCAAAACCTTCTTCTCAAATTACATCATTATGGAGTCAGAGGACACTCCCTGCAATACCTCAAATCCTACCTTACTGACAGGCTCCAGTATGTTTCTGTGAATAATTCAATTTCTCCCACCCTACCCATCAACATTGGTGTTCCTCAGGGCAGCATACTTGGCCCTCTCCTCTTTCTCATCTACATTAATGACCTTCCAAGTGCCTGCCAACACCTCAAACCAATTCTATTTGCTGACGACACAACCTTCATTTACTCCAGTCCTGACTCCTTTACTCTAAATGCCACAGTAAATACTGAGCTAAATAAAGTCCATCTTTGGCTAACTGCCAACAAACTCACCCTTAACATTGACAAAACTTTCTATATTCTGTTTGGCAATAAATCCTCTAATCAAATAAATCTCAAAATAAACAATACCCAAATTTGTAACAAATTAGATGGCAAATTCCTTGGCATTCTCATTGACCACAAGCTGAATTTCCAGGGACACATTCTAAATATATCAAAAAAAGTTTCAAAAACTGTTGGCATTCTTTCTAAGATCAGATATTATGTACCCCGCCCTGCCCTGGTGACTCTCTATTACTCCCTCATCTATCCATATCTCAACTATGGTATTTGTGCTTGGGGTTCTACTACCCAAAATCATTTACGTCCTCTAATTACTCAACACAAAGCTGCTATTAGGACAATATCCAACTCTAGCCCCAGACATCACTCGGTACCCCTACTCAAATCTCTGAATATGTTAGATATTAAGTCACTGCACATTCTCTCATGTGTATTATACATATATAAAACGCTGAACTGCAATGCCAATCCTGACCTCAAAAGATTCATTGAAGGTTGTAACAGAACCCATGAGCACCATACCAGAAATAAATACAGTTTTGATATTCCTAGAGTACGACTTAATCAAACTAGAAATGCTCTTCAAATCAAGGGACCCAGAATGTGGAATGACCTTCCCAACCATGTTAAAGACTGTACCTCTCTCAACCAGTTTAAGATAAAAACGAAGCACTACCTACTAAATTCCCAGTAACCTACCTTACCCCTCTGTTGTCAACCCATGTCTGTTTTTTTTTTTAAACAACGCTGTTTGAATGTAATTGTCTGTAATAATTTGTAATTGTATTTGTGCTGCTTTTTCAGCCATGTTCCTCCCTCTTTTACCTCTATTTTTATTTGTTCTCAACACATTTTATTCTTTATACCCATTAGTATTAAGCTTTAGTCATTAATGTTTTTCCTGCCCGAAACGCTTTGCGTAATAGTGGCTTTAGGCATTGTATGTACTAGCTCTATCTATTAACCCAACAAACTTTGTAAAATCTCTTGTATGTATGTACCTTACCTAAATAAACATTTATTTATTTATTATTTTATTTGTGCTTTAATATACCTACAATTTTCTCTCATCTTTTATTTTTTTTCTTGCTTTGTAACTGTTATCATTTTTTATAAATTTTGCAAGTATTTACCTACTTAAAATTGTCTTAGATTAAGGACCTGCCCGAAACGCTGCGCGTACTAGTGGCTTTACAAGAATGTAATTACTATGCTATGTATCCTCACAATCCCAATGTACCTTCTGTATATATATAAATAAATAAATAAATGTATTATGCAAGAACCTAAACTGTAATTACATTAAATTGAGTTTTAGTTTACTTACAGTAAATAAATTTTCTCCTTTTATTAGTGTCCCTGGCTCAAAAAAAGAAGGCAGTAGAAGATGTGGAGCTTGAGAAGAGATCCAGAGAGGAGCAACAACATACCATTCAAGAAATGCTGCATTATCTCACATATTACAAGAAGAAGAGAGAGATTTTAACCGAACATACTAAAGAGTTATGTGGAATTTTCCCTTCATATCTAAGCAAGGTAAGCTAACAGCCTAAATTAAATGTGTGTGTTACAATTCAGTTCTTCATAAACATTTATCCAGCAGAACTTTAGACTTATATATACTAATTTTATACTTTATGTCTTGCTATTTATGGCTTTGACAGGTAGACAATTCCATGGTTTTAATATACTGGTGTCTTTTACATGTGAACTTTTATCAAAAATTTTCTTTATTTATATATTCTAATTTCTTTAGTATTTTCAGACAAATTTGTAAATGTCTTAAATCCCATTAAATATTTTATATATTACAGGATGCTAACAAGTACACTATTGAAGAGAAGCATTTATCACCCAAAAATAATAGTGGAATCCTGGCTCTTTTGAAGCAAGGGCAAAAGTTGTGTACTGACAAGCTGATTACTACTGGCCTCCATTGTCTTGCCTGCACTTTGTTTCCCACCAATCATATCACTCATTCTTACAGGTGTGAGACAGAGAGGGACAAGATCATCCAAGAGGAACAACACCTGAAGGCTGATCCACACCTGAAGGTAGCACCACACCTGAAGGCAGCACCACACCTGAAGGCAGAACCACACCTGAAGGCAGCACCACACCTGAAGGCAACACCACACCTGAAGGCAGCACCACACCTGAAGGCAACACCACACCTGAAGGCAGCACCACACCTGAAGGCAGCACCACACCTGAAGGCAACACCACACCCGAAGGCAGCACCACACCTGAAGGCAGCACCACACCTGAAGGCAGCACCACACCTGAAGGCAACACCACACCAGAAGGCAGCACCACACCTGAAGGCAGCACCACACCTGAAGGCAGCACCACACCTGAAGGCAGCACCACACCTGAAGGCAGCACCACACCTGAAGGCAACACCACACCTGAAGGCAGCACCACACCTGAAGGCAGCACCACACCTGAAGGCAGCACCACACCTGAAGACAGCACCACACCTGAAGGCAGCACCACACCTGAAGGCAGCACCACACCTGAAGGCAACACCACACCAGAAGGCAGCACCACACCTGAAGGCAGCACCACACCTGAAGGCAGCACCACACCTGAAGGCTGCACCACACCTGAAGGCAGCACCACACCTGAAGGCAACACCACACCTGAAGGCAACATCACACCTGAAGGCAGCACCACACCTGAAGGCAGCACCACACCTGAAGGCAGCACCACACCTGAAGGCAGCACCACACCTGAAGGCAACACCACACCCGAAGGCAGCACCACACCTGAAGGCAGCACCACACCTGAAGGCAGCACCACACCTGAAGGCAACACCACACCAGAAGGCAGCACCACACCTGAAGGCAGCACCACACCTGAAGGCAGCACCACACCTGAAGGCAGCACCACACCTGAAGGCAGCACCACACCTGAAGGCAGCACCACACCTGAAGGCAACACCACACCTGAAGGCAGCACCACACCTGAAGGCAGCACCACACCTGAAGGCAGCACCACACCTGAAGACAGCACCACACCTGAAGGCAGCACCACACCTGAAGGCAACACCACACCTAAAGGCAACACCACACCTGAAGGCAGCACCACACCTGAAGGCAACACCACACCTGAAGGCAGCACCACACCTGAAGGCAGCACCACACCTGAAGGCAGCACCACACCTGAAGGCAGCACCACACCTGAAGGCAACACCACACCTGAAGGCAACACCACACCTGAAGGCAGCACCACACCTGAAGGCAGCACCACACCTGAAGGCAGCACCACACCTGAAGGCAGCACCACACCTGAAGACAGCACCACACCTGAAGGCAGCACCACACCTGAAGGCAACACCACACCTGAAGGCAACACCACACCTGAAGGCAGCACCACACCTGAAGGCAACACCACACCTGAAGGCAGCACCACACCTGAAGGCAACACCACACCTGAAGGCAGCACCACACCTGAAGGCAGCACCATTTGCCAGCAACATTTGGCTGCTTTAATTAATAAAAACAAAATCGCCTTTAATGGCTTCACTCATCCTGGCTGCTTTAATTAATTAATTAATATAACACTTTAATTCTCTCCACTACCTTGAGGGGAGTTACCTTGAGGTGCTTCCGGGGCTTAGCGTCCCCGCGGCCCGGTCGTCGACCAGGCCTCCTGGTTGCTGGACTGATCAACCAGGCTGTTGGACGCGGCTGCTCGCAGCCTGACGTATGAGTCACAGCCTGGTTGATCAGGTATCCTTTGAAGGTGCTTATCCAGTTCTCTCTTGAACACTGTGAGGGGTCGGCCAGTTATGCCCCTTATGTGTAGTGGAAGCGTGTTGAACAGTCTCGGACCTCTGATGTTGATAGAGTTCTCTCTCAGAGTACCAGTTGCACCTCTGTTTTTCAACGGGGGTATTCTGCACATCCTGCCATGTCTTCTGGTCTCATGTGATGTTATTTCTGTGTGCAGGTTTGGGACCAGCCCTCTAATATTTTCCACGTGTATTATGTACCTCTCCCGCCTGCGCTCAAGGGAGTACAGTTTTAAGCTCTTTAGTCGGTCCCAATAGTTTAGATGTTTTACTGGGTGGATTCTAGCAGTAAAGGATCTCTGCACGCTCTCCAGGTCAGCAATTTCTCCAGCTTTGAAAGGTGCTGTCATTGTGCAGCAGTACTCTACTCTAGAGAGCACAAGTGTTTTGAAAAGTATCATCATCGGTATAGCATCTCTAGTGTGAAAAGTTCTTGTTATCCAACCTGTCATTTTTCTTGCAGTTGTGACGGCTACTTTATTGTGTTCTTTAAAGGTGTAGCGAGTAGATTATCCCAATAATATACTCGCTCCAAATGCATTGTTAATATTCCTGTCAACCTTTGGAGATGAATGAGGTGAGGCGTTGCCTGGGCAACACGGTGAGGTGTTGCCCGAGCATATAAGCAGCAGAATAGCGAACATTAACGAGAGTCTACTTTCAAGTGTGGTCTAGAGCAGACACTTGCGAGATACTGTACCGACGCTCAGTGCGCTCAACTCACACCAAAGTATCACCTGTGTACTTCTGTATATTCGACCAAATATATATATAGTATCTTAGTGTCTGTGTTTATTTGTCACCATACTTTACGTAACAATAGAACCGTTACAGTCCCATGATTGTCTAGATCTGGGAACAATGTTACATTGAGTTTCTGGCTTCTGGCATATACGTTGAGGAATGAGAAGTGGCCTGCTGTAGTTTGTACATGAAAGTGATGGTACTGTGTGTGTACATTGTGTGACGTGCTCACATGAATGTGCGGTAAATCACTTCTGACGTATGTTAATAAGCCTGTGGCGTTATTGTTATTATAGGATGCATACCCTCTGATCTTTGGTGGGGTTTTGTTTATCATGTTGGACGTGTAGGGCTCCGGTATAGCAATTATATCTATGTTGTTACTGGTAAGATATGCAATTAGGTCATTCAGTCTTTTGTTGATGCTACGAATGTTCCAACTGAGAAACCTAATGGTTCTTGTGTCAACAGCAGCCATCGTCTTGGTGTTGTTCCTCCCTGGGACTGGTGGTCCCATTGTTGTCCTCGTCCCACTTACACAATGTGTCAATAAGTGACTCTATGAGTGCTAGTGTGCCTGTAAGACACATGGTGGTGATGTACCATGGGAGTGTGTGCCTGTAAGACACATGGTGGTGATGTACCATGGGAGAGTGTGCCTGTAAGACACATGGTGGTGATGTACCATGGGAGAGTGTGCCTGTAAGACACATGGTGGTGATGTACCATGGGAGAGTGAGCCTGTAAGACACATGGTGGTGATGTACCATGGGAGAGTGTGCCTGTAAGACACATGGTGGTGATGTACCATGGGAGAGTGTGCCTGTAAGACACATGGTGGTGATGTACCATGGGAGAGTGAGCCTGTAAGACACATGGTAGTGATGTACCATGGGAGAGTGTGCCTGTACAACACATGGTGGTGATGTACCATGGGAGAGTGTGCCTGTAAGACACATGATGGTGATGTACCATGGGAGAGTGTGCCTATAAGACACATGGTGGTGATGTACCATGGGAGAGTGTGCCTGTAAGACACATGGTGGTGATGTACCATGGGAGAGTGAGCCTGTAAGACACATGGTGGTGATGTACCATGGGAGAGTGTGCCTGTAAGACACATGGTGGTGATGTACCATGGGAGAGTGTGCCTGTAAGACACATGGTGGTGATGTACCATGGGAGAGTGTGCCTGTAGGACACATTGTTGTGATGTACCATGGGAGAGTGTGCCTGTAAGACACATGGTGGTGATGTACCATGGGAGAGTGAGCCTGTAAGACACATGGTGGTGATGTACCATGGGAGAGTGTGCCTGTAAGACACATGGTGGTGATGTACAATGGGAGAGTCTACCTGTAGGACACATTGTTGTGATGTACCATGGGAGAGTGTGCCTGTAAGACACGTGGTGGTGATGTACCATGGGAGAGTGTGCCTGTAAGACACATGGTGGTGATGTACCATGGGAGAGTGTGCCTGTAAGACACATGGTGGTGATGTACCATGGGAGAGTGTGCCTGTAAGACACATGGTGGTGATGTACCATGGGAGAGTGTGCCTGTAAGACACATAGACATTCACCCATAACGCTATGCGTACTATTGACTGTACTATAATGTAAGAACCCTTGTATACAAAAATAATAAATAAAATACAATAATATATCATAATATATTACTGTATTATATCACAATTATGTAAAATATAATCATTCCTATTGTTTAGCTTTCTAAGTTTTCTCAAGCATTACATGGGTTACTGTGTGCAGGTGTTTAACATTAGGGGGGGGGGGCAGGGTCCATACAGGCTTCACATACAGCTGTAATTAGGTCAGTTTCAGTCTCATCTGTCCTGCACTTCGCAGTGTTCTACAATGTTAAAGATTTTTCTTTGAAACCATTTCATATATTAATGTGCCCCAGAGACCTCATCTATAACTTTTGTTACTCCTCTGCATGAACCTTTTTTTTCTAATTTCACCCAAAATATCATAAAACTTTTTCCTTATAAGATTATCGGCAACTTTTGATCTCACAATATTATCTTTATCTTTCTTAATCCTCTTTCTTGATGATATTGAGCCCTGGTGCCACACCTGAGCTGGGGCCACCAACCATCTCTGGGGCCCCCTGCATCTTTCTGTAGGTTATGCCAAAAGGTAGATCTATTTTGAAATTCCCTAACATGATTATTCCAACCTGGCATACTACTTCTTTAATTGCTTATAAGATAAATACTGTCTTCTCCTGCCCTATCTAGCACTGAAACGACTGATGTGAAAAAGTCCTTGAGATTGTTCTGATGCAAATTGCACTGGATAATATTGCAAGCAATTGCATCACTTGTGATTTGAGTATTGGTTAAGCAGGCATTTAAACTTATCCAGGTCAGCAAGAGTGGCCTTCCTACGTTTAGGTGTGTTCTAGGGAGGTTTATGTTATCTTTGGCAGCAGCAACTTGTGAGTGAGGTATATTGGAGGTGGCCATGGCAGGATGATACCAGGACAGGTTGTCATCACTGACAGCCTTATACTTAAAGGTGTGACCAGTTATATCATCAATAAAAAAATGATCAATATGAGACCTTCCATTCCTATCTCATGACATAAAGCTATAGTAATAGTAAATTAATCATTAATAGCAGGATTATGTAAATTTTCAGCATCCATGAATGCATTAAACAAATTTAAGTATACATCTTAGCGGGTAAAATCAGTGTTAAAAATCACCTACCACCCATGAGTTCAGCATTATGATACACATTAGTCAATTGATATATTTCTGATCATATATTTCCATACTCATCTGCACAGTTAATATTGCTTGTGGAAACCATGCATATACACACACACATAATCAAATACTGCTGAGCACCTTTCAGGCCCCTGAGCAAAGGGGCCTGACATCTGAGTGGACAGCACATCGGATTCGTAGTCCTGAGGTTCTGGGTTCGATCCTTGGTGGAGACGAAAACAAATGGGCAGTTTCTTTCATCCTGATGAGTCTGTTCACCTAGCAGTAAATATGTACCTGAGAGATAGACAGCTGCTACAGGCTGCTTCCTTGGGATTGTGTAACAAAAAGGAGGCCTGGTCGAGGACCGGGCCGTGGGGGACGATAAGCCCCGAAATCATCTCCAGATAACTATAGGACACAAGTATAGCAGGAGTGAGCCCTGATACAATATTGACAACCTCAACTTTACATTGCATATTGTTATGCCCAGGATAGCAGCAGAACCATAGGGTCTTCCAGGACCTGACCAGTCAATAGACATGTCAATACTGGCAGTGGAAAAAGAACTATCAATAAATTTGAAGTGGTTTTGAAATTCATAAGATGTAAGCCAGTGTTCTTGCAAAACAAGAATATTTTGCACATACCAAAATGCTTTTAACGTTCATATATTCAGGGTTTGTTATTTCTCTAATTACCTTAATAACCGGGAATTATAACTTTACAAATACTGAAGCATTGTCATGGGGGTAAATAAACCATATTACGTGAAGATCATTTATGTGCTAATTAAAACAACACTTATAGTAAGAGGACAGTAAATTGGAATGTTGAGACAATTGTCAAGTAATAATAATATAATAATTAACAGGTTTTAAGAGCCATCTATTGCACATTATTCTATCTATAAATAATCTGAACTAATAATAGAGCCTAAATAAATAATAATTAAACATCATTCACATCCATCAAGACAAGAAATTAAACGACCAATCAAAACCATATAGGTTACTCCTACACCTCATAATACAGGCCAATAATGATCATAAATATACTTATCAACTAAGGACTTTACATCAAATTTTTTTAAATCACTAATTTAAAAGCAGAAATCCTTTTATATTAATAAATTGTCAGATTAAGGCATCTGTAAACAAATGAAATAAATATTAGCATTTGATGAAATACTCCGCATTATAATACAAATTCTGGAGTCACTCATATAAATGCAAAGTTTTGGTTTATAAAATACCAGATATAAGATAATACAAATATCAGAATCAGGCTAATATTATTGCCAGATTCAAATACAGTACTTTATATATATATATATATATATATATATATATATATATATATATATATATATATATATATATATATATATATATATATATATATATATATATACAACACTTATATATATGCTGAAGACCTGCAGACTTATAGAAGAAGACTTATATATACCTGCTGAAGACTCTTAGTGGGTCGAGGAAGCCTACCTCTCCAGCAGTGCAACAGAATCAACTGTAAAAGGTGTGTTGTCCTGGCGGGAGGCGTGCTATGGAGGGGAAGGACATAGGCCTGGGTGAGGGTTATCTCAGTGCCTCCATAAACAACAGCCTCCAGGCGGGGAGGAGGCCTCATGTGGAGGGGGGGGGGAGTGAAGGGGAGGCTCATAAACCTGCTTGTATTCCAGCAGACTACTTATAAGTGAATGTGTGCGTCTTTTCAGGTGAACGGTGAGTTTGTAGTGATAAACATAATGCACCAGTGAAACTTTGTGTTAATTGTGTGTGACCGGGACACCTTCTCCCCCCCCTCTCCCTAGCCTCCCACAGGCCTCGCCAGCCCACCCAGCTACCCTCTCCCGGCGGCTGACCCGACGACCATCGTCCACCCCACGACCACCGTCACCCCACGCAACCCTACGCCCACCGCCACCCCACGCCCACCGTCACCCCACGCAACCCTACGCCCACCGCTACCCCACGCCCACCGCCAGCCCACGCCCACACACGTCACACGCCCTACGGCTCCCTCACCAGGAAAGGGTGGAAGGACACATGTGGTGAGGTCAAGAGACTGGGTCACCAGTGTGCCAATAAGTGCTTGAAAAAGATAAGTTGAGTCCAGTCCTGTGGTGACTGGACCATTGTGAGTATCGTGTTGAGAGCACCACACCCAGTGAGCCAGGACACATTCACCAGTGTTTAGTGTCAAAAGGAAATTATCCAAGTGTTACGTGCCACATCAACCCTCCCCCCCCCCACCCCCTGAGTGTAGTGCCTCCCCCCCAGTGAGTGTAGTGTCTCCCGCTCGCCCGCTCCACTTGTGTAGTGTCTCCCCCCCCCCCCCCCTCCGTGTGGTGCAGTGTCTTCCGCTCCCCCGCCCCCACCTCCCACGATCAGGTGGTCGCGCCTTCCCTCCCCGGCCCCCCTCTCAGACCGGGCCAGCGCGCAGCCTCCCAACCCCCACCCACCACCTCCACGAGCCCACCCACCCCAGACATCTGCCCAGACATGACGCATAGTATAGGGGACAACCTCGTCCCCCCCAGCGAGGAGGGAGAGACAAATACTCCAGTGCAAGGTGACATTCACTTTACCTAAGGGGATGGCAGAAGAAGCCGCTACCAGCCAGCTCACCCCTCCCGAAGCCAATCAAAGGAGAGGCACATGCAGTGGTTGTGGGAACATCGTCAGCATCAACTCTGTCTCCAGAGTCATACGCCAGCATGGTGACTGTCCTGGGTCAGGGAGGCCTCCCGTGGGAGGAGGCAGCACTCAGGAGCCTGTTGCACCAGTACAAATCGCAACAGATTACATTGCAACAGACGACCTGCTAGAGGCAATTAAAGCAACGTCAACCAGGACACTCACCCACATCCCAAAGGCCTCTCGCCCATTTGCTGCAGGGAAATACACGGACCTCATCGCAAAAGTCAACAGAGGGTCAAATAACCTTGATGCACCTGATACCATCAAAGCCTGGCACAATCTGTTACTTTTTGGCAATGCATGCTTAGGTGTACCAGACAGAGGAGGCAAGACACTGGCCTCATCCGTCAATAAAGCAATTAGGGATTTTCCGAGGGCTGACAACCTAGTCCGCCTCCCCAAACACACCAAACACCGCCGAGGCAGACCAAGTACGACAATCAGCGACAACAGAAAATTAGGTACCCAAGTCAGCAAGAAAATTGAAGAGGGCAATACAGTCGGGGCACTCAGGTTAATCACAAGTGAGGACAAAATTTTGCCCAGGGATGAAACCACAGCCCAAGCACTGAGAGAAAAACACCCCGTCAGGGCCGTAGGTGGACCTCCCCCACAGGTCAGGCTCGCCCCTAATCAGGAACCTCTCGTCCTCCGGGAGTCAGAGGTTTATAAAGCTATCGTTTCATTTCCCCCGGGCTCCTCAGGAGGCTACACAGGGGTAAGACCTCAACATGTGAAGGAAATGGTGAACCCTGTTCTTGGCCCAGCTGCAGAAGCGCTCCTGACAGAAATCACAACGTTTGTCAACAACTGCCTCGCCGGGTTAATCCCTGATGAAATCAAACCATTCTTCTTTGGTGCATCCCTATGTGCCCTGAAAAAGAAGGGGGGAGGGATCAGACCCATTGCCGTTGGTAATACCCTTCGCCGCCTAGTTGCAAGGGCTGCTGTCAGAAGTATCCGAACGGAAGCAGCCACCATGCTGCAACCCAACCAGCTGGGGTTTGGAGTCCCCCAAGGCTGTGAAGCAGCGGCTCATGCTGCACGAGCCTACATTAGCTCTCTTACTGAAGACCAGGCAGTAGTAAAATTAGATTTTAAAAACGCTTTCAACTCGGTCAAAAGGGAAGCAATCCTCACTGCAGTCCAGGAACATTGCCCAAGCATTCTCCCGTTTGTGTCAGCAGGCTACAGCAAAGACTCAACCCCTCCTGTTTGGCAAACATGAAGTCACCTCAGCAGAGGGAATTCAACAGGGTGACCCACTTGCACCGTTCCTCTTTTGCATAGCGGTTCGAGAAATTACAACCAGACTGTCCAGCGAGCTCAACATCTGGTTCCTGGATGATGGCACTCTGGCAGGCACACAAGATTCCCTGCTAGAAGACTTACAGCTGGTGAAGACACGGGGGGAGTCCATGGGTCTCGTTCTTAGCCCCTCCAAGTGCGAAATTATTGCATCTAGTGAAGTAATCATTAGAGCAGTGAAATCAGTTCTACCAGAAGCCTCAGTCGTTAAACCTACCGACAGCACACTACTCGGAGCACCTCTGGGCCACAATGCCATTGCTGCAGTCCTTGACGAAAAGTTTAGAGACCTAAAGAGGATGGAAGAGAGAATTGGGGACTTGGACTCCCACGATGCCCTCTACCTTCTCACAAAGTGCCTTACCTTGCCCAGGCTAACATACTTCTTAAGGTGTGCACCAACTTTTGGCAACCCACTTCTAAATCAATATGATGAGCTCCTCAGGTCAATATTCAGGAAGGCGCTCAACCTAGATTTAGATGACAGTCAGTGGGACCAAGCAACACTACCAGTGAGATTTGGAGGGATAGGCATACGAAAGGCAACTGAGGTAGCACTTCCAGCATTCTTATCCTCATGTACAGCAGCCAACGAATTGGTAGGGCAGATCCTACCAGAGCGTATGAGAGAGACAGCGGGAACTCATGATCAAACGTTCATCGAAGCAGCCAGACAATGGGACACCATTGCACACCCTCAACCCCGACCACAAGTCCCAAAAGACCACAAGCAGGCCCACTGGGATAGCCCCATAATGGAAAAGACTGTCACAGCAATGATTGACAACGCTGATGCTGAAAACAAAGCCCGCCTCCTAGCGGTAACAGCACCCCACGCCGAGGATTTTTTATTTGCTGTGCCCAATGCAGCCCTGGGAACTCGCCTCAGTCATGACGCTCTCCGCATTGGAGTTGCCCTTCGCCTTGCCGCCCCCATCCTCACCGAACATAGGTGCATCTGCAGAACTGCGATGGCAGACCAATATGGTCGTCATGGTCTGGTATGTCGTAAATCACAGGGTAAAATTGCAAGACATGAAGAAGTCAACGACATCATCAAGAGGAGCCTCGCCACAGCCCGCTGCCCGGCACAAAGAGAACCACACTTATCCAGACCTAACGACCCTCAGAAGCGCCCTGATGGGGTCACCTTGCTACCTTGGAAGGATGGTAAGCAAGTGGTATGGGACTACACGTACGCTGCCACACTGGCCAGTACCTACCTCCACTGCAGCACACGTGAAAGCGGTGGTGCTGCTTCTTTCAGGGAATCGCAGAAAATTATTAAATACAGAGGTCTAGCACACTGCTACAGCTTTGTTCCGATCGGCTCGGAGACCCTCGGTTCGTGGGGAAAATGTGCATTGAAGTTCCTGAAGGAATTGGGGGACAAATTGATCAGCGCTGCAAAAGACCAGAGAGCAAAAAGTTTCTTGTTCCAGCACCTCAGTGTTGCGATTCAGAGGGGAAATGCCTGTTGCGTCTTGGGCACTAGTCCAACTTCAGAGGAATTCGAAGAAGTGTTTGACTTGCAACAATGATCGAACCCGTCTGTGACATTCATCAATGTTTCCCATTGTTGTGTTTTTCAAGAGATCCATAACCTTTAAGCACCTTTTTGCATTATTATTTTTGTATCAACCCATGTATATCTTGTAACCATCAAATGCATAATAAAGCACAAAAAATATTTAAGGAAGGGGGTGGTAGGAGAAAAGCACACAGAAACTGTATTGGAGGGGATCTAAACATTCCCTCTAATGCGTTATGCGTGGTTTCCTCTGAGGCTATGGGTCCCCCTTCTTCCAGCTAGAGGTGGTACTCCCTTCCTATATATATATATATATATATATATATATATATATATATATATATATATATATATATATATATATATATATATATATATATATATATATATATATACATATATATATATATATATATATATATATATATATATATATATATAATTGCTTGCTACTTATATATATATAATTGCTTGCTACTTATATATATAGAATTGCTTGCTACTTATATATATCGAATTGCTAGATCCATATAAATATAAAACTGCCCGATTCAAGATAATGTAATTAACATATTTATGCTATTTATATATATATATATATATATATATATATATATATATATATTAGTATATTTTGGTAGCAGTCTTTCCTGTAGACATATATTATTAAATATGACCGAAAAAGTAAGATTAATAATTCTAACACGAATTTTCTCAATCTTTCGTACATTACGCTTCACTGTTGGAGGTAAATAAAAAATCACTTCTCCAAAATTCATTTTTATTTCTAGTCTGACGCGACACGGGCGCGTTTCGTAAAACTTATTACATTTTCAAAGACTTCACAAATACACAACTGATTAGAACTTACGTCTCTCTGATATTATATCTACGTTTGAGTGAGGTGGGAAGGGTGATGTGGCATTAACACAAGACAGAACAGGAGGGGATATTAATAGGGTATTAAAAGTATCAACACAAGACAGAACAGAAACAATGGGTATTGAATAGAAGTGTTTGTAGAAAGCCTATTGGTCCATATTTCTTGATGCTTCTATATTGGAGCGGAGTCTTGAGGTGGGTAGAATATAGTTGTGCAATAATTGGCTGTTGATTGCTGGTGTTGACTTCTTGATGTGTAGTGCCTCGCAAACGTCAAGCCGCCTGCTATCGCTGTATCTATCGATGATTTCTGTGTTGTTTACTAGGATTTCTCTGGCGATGGTTTGGTTATGGGAAGAGATTATATGTTCCTTAATGGAGCCCTGTTGCTTATGCATCGTTAAACGCCTAGAAAGAGATGTTGTTGTCTTGCCTATATACTGGGTTTTTTGGAGCTTACAGTCCCCAAGTGGGCATTTGAAGGCATAGACGACGTTAGTCTCTTTTAAAGCGTTCTGTTTTGTGTCTGGAGAGTTTCTCATGAGTAGGCTGGCCGTTTTTCTGGTTTTATAGTAAATCGTCAGTTGTATCCTCTGATTTTTGTCTGTAGGGATAACGTTTCTATTAACAATATCTTTCAGGACCCTTTCCTCCGTTTTATGAGCTGTGGAAAAGAAGTTCCTGTAAAATAGTCTAATAGGGGGTATAGGTGTTGTGTTAGTTGTCTCTTCAGAGGTTGCATGGCTTTTCACTTTCCTTCTTATGATGTCTTCGATGAAACCATTGGAGAAGCCGTTATTGACTAGGACCTGCCTTACCCTACAGAGTTCTTCGTCGACTTGCTTCCATTCTGAGCTGTGGCTGAGAGCACGGTCGACGTATGCGTTAACAACACTCCTCTTGTACCTGTCGGGGCAGTCGCTGTTGGCATTTAGGCACATTCCTATGTTTGTTTCCTTAGTGTAGACTGCAGTGTGGAAACCTCCGCCCTTTTCCATGACTGTTACATCTAGAAAAGGCAGCTTCCCATCCTTTTCCGTCTCGTAAGTGAAACGCAGCACGGAACTCTGCTCAAATGCCTCCTTCAGCTCCTGCAGATGTCTGACATCAGGTACCTGTGTAAAAATGTCGTCAACATACCTGCAGTATATGGCCGGTTTCAAGTTCATGTCGACTAAGACTTTTTGCTCGATGGTACCCATGTAGAAGTTTGCAAACAGGACACCTAGGGGAGAACCCATGGCGACCCCATCTACTTGCTTATACATGTGCCCATCCGGGCTCAAGAAGGGTGCCTCTTTAGTACAAGCTTGGAGTAGTTTCCTCAGAATACTTTCTGGCATGTCAAGAGGAGTACAGGCTGGATCACGATACACTCTGTCGGCTATCATTCCGATTGTCTCGTCCACAGGTACGTTGGTAAACAGCGATTCTACGTCCAACGAGGCTCTTATCCCTGTGGCCCGTGTGCCCCGCAGTAAGTCCACAAATTCCTTTGGAGACTTCAGGCTGAAGGCGCAAGGAACATAAGGAGTCAGCAGGCCGTTGAGTCGCTTCGCCAGTCTGTACGTGGGTGTGGGTATCTGGCTAATGATTGGCCGAAGTCGGTTTCCAGGCTTGTGCGTCTTGACATTTCCATACGCATATCCAGGTTTATATTCCCCAATGATCTTTGGCAGGTGGAGTCCGGATTTCTTGGCGTTCACAGTTTCGATCAGTTTGTTGACCTTTGCTTTTAATTCGGCTGTAGTGTCCTTCGTTACCCTTTGGAACAGCAACAGAAATAGCAACATCGACCATAGTATCCGTACCCGCATTGAACAACACCTCGACATCCTCACAGACCAACATCACCTCAGAACTGAAACAAGGATTATCAAGAAACTAACAACATTATATGGAGGACCTATGGCAATTCCACGACCAAGAGATGGCTTCCTGAACCTTGCAGGAATTAACCTCACTGAGGACCAAGTCACTCTCCTAAATCTGGGCATAAACTGTCATGTTATGTCCAGACCGAGTGAAATGGCCCGGAAAGTAGAGTTGGAAATTCTGTTGGACGACATATTCGACCTCGAGACACAAAAGAAGGTCACTACCAAAGATACCTTACAAGCAGAACTTATTGCAGAAGGAGGAAAGAATCGAGGCCACTACAGAAGCACCATACTGTCCCCCGAGCTTAAAGCGGCAGCTAAAAGCCTTCGTGAGAACAAGGAGATAGTTGTCAGGAGAGGTGACAAGTCGCCAATATATGTCATTCTTAAAAAAGACGAATATCCGGCGAAAATGAACATCATACTCTCTGACCAAACTAAGTTCCAAAGGGTAACGAAGGACACTACAGCCGAATTAAAAGCAAAGGTCAACAAACTGATCGAAACTGTGAACGCCAAGAAATCCGGACTCCACCTGCCAAAGATCATTGGGGAATATAAACCTGGATATGCGTATGGAAATGTCAAGACGCACAAGCCTGGAAACCCACTTCGGCCAATCATTAGCCAGATACCCACACCCACGTACAGACTGGCGAAGCGACTCAACGGCCTGCTGACTCCTTATGTTCCTTGCGCCTTCAGCCTGAAGTCTCCAAAGGAATTTGTGGACTTACTGCGGGGCACACGGGCCACAGGGATAAGAGCCTCGTTGGACGTAGAATCGCTGTTTACCAACGTACCTGTGGACGAGACAATCGGAATGATAGCCGACAGAGTGTATCGTGATCCAGCCTGTACTCCTCTTGACATGCCAGAAAATATTCTGAGGAAACTACTCCAAGCTTGTACTAAAGAGGCACCCTTCTTGAGCCTGGATGGGCACATGTATAAGCAAGTAGATGGGGTCGCCATGGGTTCTCCCCTAGGTGTCCTGTTTGCAAACTTCTACATGGGTACCATCGAGCAAAAAGTCTTAGTCGACATGAACTTGAAACCGGCCATATACTGCAGGTATGTTGACGACATTTTTACACAGGTACCTGATGTCAGACATCTGCAGGAGCTGAAGGAGGCATTTGAGCAGAGTTCCGTGCTGCGTTTCACTTACGAGACGGAAAAGGATGGGAAGCTGCCTTTTCTAGATGTAACAGTCATGGAAAAGGGCGGAGGTTTCCACACTGCAGTCTACACTAAGGAAACAAACATAGGAATGTGCCTAAATGCCAACAGCGACTGCCCCGACAGGTACAAGAGGAGTGTTGTTAACGCATACGTCGACCGTGCTCTCAGCCACAGCTCAGAATGGAAGCAAGTCGACGAAGAACTCTGTAGGGTAAGGCAGGTCCTAGTCAATAACGGCTTCTCCAATGGTTTCATCGAAGACATCATAAGAAGGAAAGTGAAAAGCCATGCAACCTCTGAAGAGACAACTAACACAACACCTATACCCCCTATTAGACTATTTTACAGGAACTTCTTTTCCACAGCTCATAAAACGGAGGAAAGGGTCCTGAAAGATATTGTTAATAGAAACGTTATCCCTACAGACAAAAATCAGAGGATACAACTGACGATTTACTATAAAACCAGAAAAACGGCCAGCCTACTCATGAGAAACTCTCCAGACACAAAACAGAACGCTTTAAAAGAGACTAACGTCGTCTATGCCTTCAAATGCCCACTTGGGGACTGTAAGCTCCAAAAAACCCAGTATATAGGCAAGACAACAACATCTCTTTCTAGGCGTTTAACGATGCATAAGCAACAGGGCTCCATTAAGGAACATATAATCTCATCCCATAACCAAACCATCGCCAGAGAAATCCTAGTAAACAACACAGAAATCATCGATAGATACAGCGATAGCAGGCGGCTTGACGTTTGCGAGGCACTACACATCAAGAAGTCAACACCAGCAATCAGCAGCCAATTATTGCACAACTATATTCTACCCACCTCAAGACTCCGCTCCAATATAGAAGCATCAAGAAATATGGACCAATAGGCTTTCTACAAACACTTCTATTCAATACCCATTGTTTCTGTTCTGTCTTGTGTTGATACTTTTAATACCCTATTAATATCCCCTCCTGTTCTGTCTTGTGTTAATGCCACATCACCCTTCCCACCTCACTCAAACGTAGATATAATATCAGAGAGACGTAAGTTCTAATCAGTTGTGTATTTGTGAAGTCTTTGAAAATGTAATAAGTTTTACGAAATGCGCCCGTGTCGCGTCAGACTAGAAATAAAAATGAATTTTGGAGAAGTGATTTTTTATTTACCTCCAACAGTGAAGCGTAATGTACGAAAGATTGAGAAAATTCGTGTTAGAATTATTAATCTTACTTTTTCGGTCATATTTAATAATATATATATATATATATATATATATATATATATATATATATATATATATATATATATATATATATATATATATATATATATATATAATGCACAGACTACCCTATTCCAGTAGCTGAAGTTTATAACTTTTTAGACACTCAACCCACCAGGGGACTCGAACACTGGCCAACAAGGTGGCAGTTGCACGCTGTATCCACTACACCATACTTCAAAGCCATAAGAGAGGTAGGAATTCTGGGGTATTTAACCAACCAGAACTCCAATCCTCTCCCAGGCAATGAGATAGTGTGGGGACCCCCGATGCTCTTTCATCGAGTCCTGTTATATGGGAAAACTCAGTGCCAAATGCTTAATGCACAGACTTCCCTATTCCAGTAGCTGAAGTTTATAACTTTTTAGACACTCAACCCACCAGGGGACTCGAACACTGGCCAACAAGGTGGCAGTTGCACGCTGTATCCACTACACCATACTTCAAAGCCATAACATATAACAGGGCTCGATGAAAGAGCTTCAGGGGTCCCACACTATCTCATTGCCTGTGAGAGGATTGGAGTTCTGGTTGGTTAAATACCCCAGAATTCCTACCTCTCTTATGGCTTTGAAGTATGGTGTAGTGGATACAGTGTGCAACTGCCACCTTGTTGGCCAGTGTTCGAGTCCCCTGCTGGGTTGAGTGTCTAAAAAGTTATATATATATTTATATATATATATATATATATATATATATATATATATATATATATATATATATATATATTTATATATACATATATATATATATATATATATATATATATATATATATATATATATATATATATATATATATATATATATATATATATATAAAAGTTTGTGAGGGTACCACCTCTGGTGCCAATGTGGGGACCCATAGCCTCGGAGAAGAAAATAAAAAGTATTCAGAGGAGACCTTGTGGTTTCTCACTGAACACTAATATTATCTTCTCCTACCACCCCCATTCTTTTGTATGTACACATATATATTTACTTTATTTGAACTTTGTTACAAAAAAGGAGTAATATATATATATGGAGTATATATATATATATATATATATATATATATATATATACATATATATATATATATATATATATATATATATATATATATATATATATATATATATATATATATATTAGTGTATTTTGGTAGCAGTCTTTCCTGTAGACATATATTATTAAATATGACCGAAAAAGTAAGATTAATAATTCTAACACGAATTTTCTCAATCTTTCGTACATTTCGTTTCACTGTTGGAGGTAAATCAAAAATCAATTCTCCAAAATTCATTTTTATTTCTAGTCTGACACGACACGAGCGCGTTTCGTAAAACTTTTTACATTTTCAAAGACTTTAGTTCACAAATACACAACTGAATAGAACTTACGCATCTCCGATTTTATATCTACATTTGAGTGAGGTGGAAGGGGTGATGTGGCATTAACACAAGACAGAACAAGATGTGGTATTAATAGGGTATTAATTTAATCAACACAAGACAGAACAAGAGTATTAATAGGGTATTAATTTCATCAACACAAGACAGAACACGAAACAATGGATATTGAATAGAAGTGTTTGTAAAAAGCCTATTGGTCCATATTTCTTGATGCTTCTATATTGGAGTGGAGTCTTGAGGTGGGTAGAATATAGTTGTGCAATAATTGGCTGTTGATTGCTGGTGTTGACTTCTTGATGTGTAGTGCCTCGCAAACGTCAAGCCGCCTGCTATCGCTGTATCTATCGATGATTTCTGTGTTGTTTACTAGGATTTCTCTGGCGATGGTTTGGTTGTGGGAAGAGATTATATGTTCCTTAATGGAGCCCTGTTGCTTATGCATCGTTAAACGCCTAGAAAGAGATGTTGTTGTCTTGCCTATATACTGGGTTTTTTGGAGCTTACAGTCCCCAAGAGGGCATTTGAAGGCATAGACGACGTTAGTCTCTTTTAAAGCGTTCTGTTTTGTGTCTGGAGAGTTTCTCATGAGTAGGCTGGCCGTTTTTCTGGTTT
This sequence comes from Procambarus clarkii, assembly GCF_040958095.1. Taxonomy (NCBI): domain Eukaryota; kingdom Metazoa; phylum Arthropoda; class Malacostraca; order Decapoda; family Cambaridae; genus Procambarus; species Procambarus clarkii. The sequence continues at coordinate 5,441,070 of NC_091187.1, read as the reverse complement.
TATAGTAAATCGTCAGTTGTATCCTCTGATTTTTGTCTGTAGGGATAACGTTTCTATTAACAATATCTTTCAGGACCCTTTCCTCCGTTTTATGAGCTGTGGAAAAGAAGTTCCTGTAAAATAGTCTAATAGGGGGTATAGGTGTTGTGTTAGTTGTCTCTTCAGAGGTTGCATGGCTTTTCACTTTCCTTCTTATGATGTCTTCGACGAAACCATTGGAGAAGCCGTTATTGACTAGGACCTGCCTTACCCTACAGAGTTCTTCGTCGACTTGCTTCCATTCTGAGCTGTGGCTGAGAGCACGGTCGACATATGCGTTAACAACACTCCTCTTGTACCTGTCTGGGCAGTCGCTGTTGGCATTTAGGCACATTCCTATGTTTGTTTCCTTAGTGTAGACTGCAGTGTGGAAACCTCCGCCCTTTTCCATGACTGTTACATCTAGAAAGGGCAGCTTCCCATCCTTTTCCATCTCGTAAGTGAAACGCAGCACGGAACTCTGCTCAAATGCTTCAGCTCCTGCAGATGTCTGACATCAGGTACCTGTGTAAAAATGTCGTCAACATACCTGCAGTATATGGCCGGTTTCAAGTTCATGTCGACTAAGACTTTTTGCTCGATGGTACCCATGTAGAAGTTTGCAAACAGGACACCTATGGGAGAACCCATGGCGACCCCATCTACTTGCTTATACATGTGCCCATCCGGGCTCAAGAAGGGTGCCTCTTTAGTACAAGCTTGGAGTAGTTTCCTCAGAATATTTTCTGGTATGTCAAGAGGAGTACAGGCTGGATCACGATACACTCTGTCGGCTATCATTCCGATTGTCTCGTCCACAGGTACGTTGGTAAACAGCGATTCTACGTCCAACGAGGCTCTTATCCCTGTGGCCCGTGTGCCCCGCAGTAAGTCAACAAATTCCTTTGGAGACTTCAGGCTGAAGGCGCAAGGAACATAAGGAGTCAGCAGGCCGTTGAGTCGCTTCGCCAGTCTGTACGTGGGTGTGGGTATCTGGCTAATGATTGGCCGAAGTGGGTTTCCAGGCTTGTGCGTCTTGACATTTCCATACGCATATCCAGGTTTATATTCCCCAATGATCTTTGGCAGGTGGAGTCCGGATTTCTTGGCGTTCACAGTTTCTATCAGTTTGTTGACCTTTGCTTTTAATTCGGCTGTAGTGTCCTTCGTTACCCTTTGGAACTTAGTTTGGTCAGAGAGTATGATGTTCATTTTCGCCAGATATTCGTCTTTTTTAAGAATGACATATATTGGCGACTTGTCACCTCTCCTGACAACTATCTCCTTGTTCTCACGAAGGCTTTTAGCTGCCGCTTTAAGCTCGGGGGACAGTATTGTGCTTCTGTAGTTGCCTCGATTCTTTCCTCCTTCTGCAATAAGTTCTGCTTGTAAGGTATCTTTGGTAGTGACCTTCTTTTGAGTCTCGAGGTCGAATATGTCGTCCAACAGAATTTCCAACTCTACTTTCCGGGCCATCTCACTCGGTCTGGACATAACATGACAGTTTATGCCCAGATTTAGGAGAGTGACTTGGTCCTCAGTGAGGTTAATTCCTGCAAGGAGGTTTCCACACTGCAGTCTACACTAAGGAAACAAACATAGGAATGTGCCTAAATGCCAACATCGACTGCCCAGACAGGTACAAGAGGAGTGTTGTTAACGCATATGTCGACCGTGCTCTCAGCCACAGCTCAGAATGGAAGCAAGTCGACGAAGAACTCTGTAGGGTAAGGCAGGTCCTAGTCAATAACGGCTTCTCCAATGGTTTCGTCGAAGACATCATAAAAAGAAAAGTGAAAAGCCATGCAACCTCTGAAGAGACAACTAACACAACACCTATACCCCCTATTAGACTATTTTACAGGAACTTCTTTTCCACAGCTCATAAAACGGAGGAAAGGGTCCTGAAAGATATTGTTAATAGAAACGTTATCCCTACAGACAAAAATCAGAGGATACAACTGACGATTTACTATAAAACCAGAAAAACGGCCAGCCTACTCATGAGAAACTCTCCAGACACAAAACAGAACGCTTTAAAAGAGACTAACGTCGTCTATGCCTTCAAATGCCCTCTTGGGGACTGTAAGCTCCAAAAAACCCAGTATATAGGCAAGACAACAACATCTCTTCTATTCTATTCAGGCCTACACCATCTGGTCACCATTTGGTCCGGGAGACATCTCCCGTCACGCAGGGTGCAGTCGCACCTCCACAGATCTCCAGTATCATCTATTGATACTGGTAATGGCTTAAAATGGCCACCACTTACGGGCTATTTATGCCCGTGCCACCTTTTGGGTGGCTTCATCTTCATCTTAACACATTCACAAGGGAGACATCTCCCGCCATGCAGGGTGCATTCGCACCTCCACAGATCTCCAGTATCATATATTGATACTGGTAATGGCTTAAAATGGCCACCACTTACGGGCTATTCATGCCCGTGCCACCTTTTGGGTGGCTTAATCTTCATCAATCAATCAGTTCTATTCAGTTGTGTATTTGTGAACTAAAGTCTTTGAAAATGTAATAAGTTTTACGAAACGCGCTCGTGTCGCGTCAGACTAGAAATAAAAATGAATTTTGGAGAATTGATTTTTGATTTACCTCCAACAGTGAAACGAAATGTACGAAAGAATGAGAAAATTCGTGTTAGAATTATTAATCTTACTTTTTCAGTCATATTTAATAATATATATATATATATATATATATATATATATATATATATATATATATATATATATATATATATATTTATATATATATATATATATATATATATATATATATATATATATATATATATATATATATATATATATATATATTATTAAATATGACCGAAAAAGTAAGATTAATAATTCTAACACGAATTTTCTCAATCTTTCGTACATTTCTTTTCACTGTTGGAGGTAAATCAAAAATCAATTCTCCAAAATTCATTTTTATTTCTAGTCTGACGCGACACGAGCGCGTTTCGTAAAACTTATTACATTTTCAAAGACTTTAGTTCACAAATACACAACTGAATAGAACTTACGCATCTCCGATTTTATATCTACATTTGAGTGAGGTGGAAGGGGTGATGTGGCATTAACACAAGACAGAACAAGATGTGGTATTAATAGGGTATTAATTTCATCAACACAAGACAGAACAAGAGTATTAATAGGGTATATAGGGTATTAATTTCATCAACACAAGACAGAACACGAAACAATGGATATTGAATAGAAGTGTTTGTAGAAAGCCTATTGGTCCATATTTCTTGATGCTTCTATATTGGAGCGAAGTCTTGAGGTGGGTAGAATATAGTTGTGCAATAATTGGCTGTTGATTGCTGGTGTTGACTTCTTGATGTGTAGTGCCTCGCAAACGTCAAGCCGCCTGCTATCGCTGTATCTATCGATGATTTCTGTGTTGTTTACTAGGATTTCTCTGGCGATGGTTTGGTTGTGGGAAGAGATTATATGTTCCTTAATGGAGCCCTGTTGCTTATGCATCGTTAAACGCCTAGAAAGAGATGTTGTTGTCTTGCCTATATACTGGGTTTTTTGGAGCTTACAGTCCCCAAGAGGGCATTTGAAGGCATAGACGACGTTAGTCTCTTTTAAAGCGTTCTGTTTTGTGTCTGGAGAGTTTCTCATGAGTAGGCTGGCCGTTTTACCCACTTCGGCCAATCATTAGCCAGATACCCACACCCACGTACAGACTGGCGAAGCGACTCAACGGCCTGCTGACTCCTTATGTTCCTTGCGCCTTCAGCCTGAAGTCTCCAAAGGAATTTGTTGACTTACTGCGGGGCACACGGGCCACAGGGATAAGAGCCTCGTTGGACGTAGAATCGCTGTTTACCAACGTACCTGTGGACGAGACAATCGGAATGATAGCCGACAGAGTGTATCGTGATCCAGCCTGTACTCCTCTTGACATACCAGAAAATATTCTGAGGAAGCTACTCCAAGCTTGTACTAAAGAGGCACCCTTCTTGAGCCCGGATGGGCACATGTATAAGCAAGTAGATGGGGTCGCCATGGGTTCTCCCCTAGGTGTCCTGTTTGCAAACTTCTACATGGGTACCATCGAGCAAAAAGTCTTAGTCGACATGAACTTGAAACCGGCCATATACTGCAGGTATGTTGACGACATTTTTACACAGGTACCTGATGTCAGACATCTGCAGGAGCTGAAGGAGGCATTTGAGCAGAGTTCCGTGCTGCGTTTCACTTACGAGATGGAAAAGGATGGGAAGCTGCCCTTTCTAGATGTAACAGTCATGGAAAAGGGCGGAGGTTTCCACACTGCAGTCTACACTAAGGAAACAAACATAGGAATGTGCCTAAATGCCAACAGCGACTGCCCAGACAGGTACAAGAGGAGTGTTGTTAACGCATATGTCGACCGTGCTCTCAGCCACAGCTCAGAATGGAAGCAAGTCGACGAAGAACTCTGTAGGGTAAGGCAGGTCCTAGTCAATAACGGCTTCTCCAATGGTTTCGTCGAAGACATCATAAGAAGGAAAGTGAAACGCCATGCAACCTCTGAAGAGACAACTAACACAACACCTATACCCCCTATTAGACTATTTTACAGGAACTTCTTTTCCACAGCTCATAAAACGGAGGAAAGGGTCCTGAAAGATATTGTTAATAGAAACGTTATCCCTACAGACAAAAATCAGAGGATACAACTGACGATTTACTATAAAACCAGAAAAACGGCCAGCCTACTCATGAGAAACTCTCCAGACACAAAACAGAACGCTTTAAAAGAGACTAACGTCGTCTATGCCTTCAAATGCCCTCTTGGGGACTGTAAGCTCCAAAAAACCCAGTATATAGGCAAGACAACAACATCTCTTTCTAGGCATTTAACGATGCATAAGCAACAGGGCTCCATTAAGGAACATATAATCTCTTCCCACAACCAAACCATCGCCAGAGAAATCCTAGTAAACAACACAGAAATCATCGATAGATACAGCGATAGCAGGCGGCTTGACGTTTGCGAGGCACTACACATCAAGAAGTCAACACCAGCAATCAACAGCCAATTATTGCACAACTATATTCTACCCACCTCAAGACTCCGCTCCAATAAAGAAGCATCAAGAAATATGGACCAATAGGCTTTCTACAAACACTTCTATTCAATATCCATTGTTTCGTGTTCTGTCTTGTGTTGATGAAATTAATACCCTATTAATACTCTTGTTCTGTCTTGTGTTGATGAAATTAATACCCTATTAATACCACATGTTGTTCTGTCTTGTGTTAATGCCACATCACCCCTTCCACCTCACTCAAATGTAGATATAAAATCGGAGATGCGTAAGTTCTATTCAGTTGTGTGTTTGTGAACTAAAGTCTTTGAAAATGTAATAAGTTTTACGAAACGCGCTCGTGTCGCGTCAGACTAGAAATAAAAATGAATTTTGGAGAATTGATTTTTGATTTACCTCCAACAGTGAAAAGAAATGTACGAAAGATTGAGAAAATTCGTGTTAGAATTATTAATCTTACTTTTTCGGTCATATTTAATAATATATGTCTACAGGAAAGACTGCTACCAAAATATACTAATATATATATATATATATATATATATATATATATATATATATATATATATATATATATATATATATATATATATATATATATATATATGAGTTTTATAATTGCCAGTCTTAGGATAATATAACTGCCAGATTCAGGTCAGGTTAATATAATTGACAGTCATGCTTTGTTACTGTAAGCCATACCTACCTTTTACTTAAACTTAATCATTACAGAATCTGAGGCCTTCCTGATAACTATATTCTACCATATCTTAATGATAGACACCAATATGTAGCCATTAATGACATAACCCCGCCCCCCCCCCACATCTCTACTGTAACCGTAGGAGTGCCACAGGGCAGCATCTTAGAACCTCTCCTATTGCTTATATACATCAATGATTTACCAAATGTCTCTAACATCCTTAAACCAATACTATTTGCTGGCGATACTGCCTTCATCTATTCAAACTCTAATGCATCACACAATAAGTAATATTGTAAACAACAAATTGAAACAAACTGGATGTGGTTGGATGTCAACCAACAAACTAAATATAGAGAATACCTATTACATTGTATTTGGAAGTAAATTATGAAATGAAATTCACCTTCAAATAGATAATGTCAACATTACCATTAAAAAGATGAAAAAGTTCCTTGGCCTATACATAAACAAGAGACTAAATTTGAACACTCACATACAGTACACAGGCAAAGTCTCAAACTGTTGGTATATTCTCAAAAATCACATATTATATTCCCCATTCTTCTGTCCTTTCACTATACTATTCCCTAAGCTATTCCTGTTTAATATAATGATAATGCTAAAGATGATAATGTTTTTTGAGAAACGTACATAGAAAATGGGTTACAAGCACAATGTTGGATGTCTAGATAAAGCAAGAATATACTATGCCTAAAGCCACTAATATGCACAGTGTTTCAGACATGCTGTGGATAAACACTTAAAATTAATTGCTAAAAATAATTGAGATGAAAAGCAAAAGTTGAACAAAAGTAGAACAAATAAAAAGAATGACAATAACTACACGTTGAACGGAACAGCAAAACTGCAACAGAACAGCCGATGGTAATTTTAACAAATAAACATGGTAACTTTTTTGCTTACTTGGCATATAGCAGTATTACAAGTTCAGTCATTATTCATTATTGTTTAATAATAGCAAGACATAGGTTGACAATCAGTAGGTAAGGTAGGTTACATGGCATTTATTAGGTAGTACTTAGTTTCTCTCTTAAACTGGTTGAGAGAGGGACAGTCTTTGATGTTATTGGGAAGAACATTTTACATTTTGGGACTCTTGATTTGTGGAATATTTCCACTTTGGCTAAGTCGCACTCTTGGAATTTCAAATAAATATTTGTTTCTAGTGTGGATTTCAAAGATTCTGTTACAGCCCCCTACCATGTATTTAAATACAGGTTTAGCATTGTAGTTCA
>NC_091187.1:5386522-5431522 GCF_040958095.1 Procambarus clarkii | reverse complement strand
TAATAGATCAGCTAAAGGGCGATTTAAGTAGAATCATTGAAAAACATTTGTCTCACTAATTTATTGTATATATTTACTTCTTTATGTTATAATTACCTATATATTATGCTTGTATGTCTGCTGTATCAGATGGGCCATTGGGCTACATCGGATGTGCCAATTGGGTGCATCTGATGGGCCAATGGGCCGTCTGCGTTGTCCAAGTATTGTACCTCACCTTACTTCACCACTCCTTCCTGCCTATTTATACCCATCACTCGATCTGTAAAATGACCTTCTGAAGATGTATTTAATATACGAAAGTACTTAAGGAAATTTCCTGTTTCATTTTTCCTCCGTGGTCTGACATTGTCATATATATATATATATATATATATATATATATATATATATATATATATATATATATATATATATATATATATATATATATATATATATATATATATATATATATATATATATATATATATATATATAGTGCACTTGATAGGGTGTGAAGTGACTTAGACTTAATATCTAAAATATTCAATGATTTAGATTTAGGAAAGGGGAGGGGGGCAGAATGCTGTCTGTGGCTTCAGTTTGTTATTGTTCTAATTGATGATTTGTCTTGAGTAATTAGAGATCATAGATAATTTAGGGAGAACCCCAGGCAATGATACCAAAATTGTGATAAGGACAGACGAGAGGCCAATAAAGCTTAACCAAGGTAGAGGGTGACGTACATAATATCTGATTTAGAAAAGAATGCCACGTGATTTTAAAATATTTTTTAGCTATAATTTGTATGTGACACTGGTATTTCAGCTTTTTATCAATGAGAACATCATGGAATTTACCATCTACTTTATTACCAATCTAGATATTGCCAATTCTTAGGATTGGAGAAAATGAGGGTTGTGTAAACAGCCAATAAAACTGGCTTGAGGTATTGAGAGGTATTCGGAATGTCATTAATGTAGATGAGAAAGAGTACACAAGTAATTATCAAAAGAGGGCACCAAGCACGGAAGGCTACAAAGCACCATCAACTGTGTGGGATATAAAAAAATGGTAAATATCACTAAGGATGCCAATTCGAAAACAAAAGTGCATAAGGCAGACAATATCAAAGGTATCTGATTCCTCAAGGATTCTATCGAGGAACAAGTGACCACGAGGGACTGTCAGGAAACAAGACACACACACCTCCTGGAAGTCAGGACATTCTACAAGGATATGCACGACAGTAAGAGGGACAATGCAGTTTGGAAAATAAAGAGCAGGGCGGCGCTCCATTAAGTGCCTATGAATTAAACATTTATGGCTAATACGTAATCTCATCAGAGCCATTTCTCACCACCACTTATGGTGATGGGAGGAGGGCCATGGGGACACACTACCTTCAAGAGTATGCAGTTTGTCACGAGTAACAGAAGACCAACAATCCTGCCAATGGGTAAGGATGGAGGAATGAATCACTGGGTAGAAGTCAGAATAAGGAACACCTCTGTCACCTCCTTAGTGACAGAGTCCGCACGCTCATTTAAGGACACACAAATATGGCTTGGAAACCGGCAAAATTCCACTGTCCTAAATCTATTGGAGATAAGAAACAGCCAATGTTTAATTTCGACTACAACCGAATGAACTGGATTAAAGGGCTGCAGAGCCATGAGGGCACTGTGAGAGTCAACTACAACAATAAAGGAAAATTGATAACAAGAAAGCTGTTGACAAAGAGCATACAAAATAGCACAAAGTTCTGCTGTGGAGATGCTAGTCTCTGGATGCAGGCGACACATAGGTGTGGTCAGGAAAAACAACAGAGTAGGCTACACCATCTGCAGACTTTGACCCCATCTGTGAAGACAGAAATGGAGCGGAAGTGTGAAGAAAAGTGTGCAAGGAAAAGTACGACATAAGAGAGAGTGAGGAGGGTGTTGTAGGGACTGTGCAATGTAGCAAAGACAGTAGCGATCATGGCGATCCTGTAGATACAGTATGCCTGTTTCATCATACCGGCTTAGGGTAGGAGTCAAACGCAAGGCACCAGAGCTGAGGTATAACCCATTATGGTGCAGAGCATCAAGACAGCACAGAGTAGAAGGAGAGGCAGACGAGTAAGCAAGACAACCATACTTGAGTTTAGACAGCACGAAGGTGGAGCGTGCTCGTATCAGCTCCCAAGGAAGTATAACTTACCTTAAGTAAATTAAGGACCTTAGAGCATCCAACTCAGAGGTTAGAGATATGGAGAGACCAAAACAAACGAGTTTCAAAGATTAACTCCATAAGTTTAGCAAAATCTTTGCACAAAAGGGGATTACCATAAAGCGACAAAGGAGGATGAAAAACGACCTACTTCCGAGCAAAAGTCATCGCAAAAGTTTTAGTTGCAGAGAACTTGATGCCATGATTGGTGGCCCAGGATGACACGGCATCAATCGCAAGTTGAAGTGACCGTTGAAGGAAAGGCAAGTCATCACATTGACAGCAATGGGTAAGATTGTCAACATAGAGAGCTGATGAGATTCCAGAGGGAAGGGAGTAAAGAAGACCACTGAGGGCAACCAGGAAAATTAGTAAGTGCTCAGAACACTACTGTGAGGTACACCTTCATATTGCCGTAAAGAGGCAGAATGGTACAAACCATCACTAAAGGAACGATTAGAGCGGAAGCTTCATAGGATGAGGAAGAGATTACCAGGAATGGAGTTGGGACAAAATATGGTATCTCCAGGTGGTGTCATATGCCTTTTCCAGGTAAAAAAAAGGACAGCAACAACAGAGGTCTTTGCAGCACAAGCAGTACATATACAGACCATGTTCACCAAAACATCAGTCATGACACTTGTAAAAGCCAAATTGAGAAGGTAGGTGGTGGCGATAGTGTTCTAAGAACAACATCATAAGGACATTGAACATACGTTCAAAGAGTTTGTAGACGCAACTCGTGAGGGCAATGGGGCAGATGTCCTTAGCAGGTCATGGTCATCCCTTTATGGGATGACCATAAAGCGAAAGAGGGACAAAGAACGACATGCTTCTGAGTAAAAGTCATAGCACAAGTCTTAGACATAGAGAACTTGAAGCCATGATAAGTGGCCCAAGATGACCTGGCATCAATCGCAAGTTGAAGCCACCGTTGAAGGAGAGGCGAATCATCATCCCGACAGGAAAGGGCAAGATCGTCGACATAGAGCGAAGAAAACGCCAGAAGGGAGGAAATAAGACCATTGAGGGCAATTTGAAAAAGAGTAGTACTCAGAACACTACCTTGGGGTACACCCTCATATTGCCTAAAAGGGGCAGAGAGAGTGGCACTAAGCCTAACTCGAAAGAAACGAGAGATAAAGCTTTGGAGGAAGAGAGGGAGATTACCACGAAGGCAAGATGAATGAAGTTGTGACAGAATATGATATCTCCAGGTGGTGTCGTAAGCTTTTTCCAGGTCAAAGAAGACGGCAACAACAGAGGTCTTCGCAGCAAAAGCAGTACAAATATAGACCCTCTAAGTTTGCCAGGACATCTGTTGTGCTGCGGCACTTGCGAAAACCAAATTAAGAAGGGGAGAGGTGGGGAGTGTTCTAAAAACCACATCAGACAAACATTAACCATACGTTCAAAAGAGTTTGCAGACAACTCATGAGGGCAATAGGGTGGAAGTCCTTAGGGAATGTCCTGAGAGACCCTGGAAACATAACAGGGAGGACGGGGAGGACAACAGCATCGAGCCAGTCTCAGACCCGATTATACAGACTCAGTAAATACCGAGACATGCACAGAGGGAGATGGCGAAGCATCTCTTAATGAATGCCATCGAACCCACTGCCATAGAACCACAGAGGGACCGGGCAGACTTAGGTTCAGAGAGAGAGAAGGGATCGTTATAGGGAAGGCTGAGATGAGTGCAGAAATCTAAAGGACGAGATTCAAGAACAGGCTTATGAAGAAGGAAAGATTAAGGAAGATGAGAACCAGAGCTAACAGACGAAAAGTGGGAACCCAGTTTGGTCGCAACGTGCAACGGGTCCACCCCAAGAGTATCACGGAGGTGGAGGACCGGCGAGACATCAGAAGCAAACTTACCCACTATCTTGCGGATACCCCTCCAGATCTGTGGCAGAGTATTTTCGGACGTAATGGTGGAAACATAAGACCTCCAACACTCACGTTTACCTGTACAGATGGTCCTACGGACCACTGAACTCGCCTTCCGAAACAAAAGACAAAAATCAGCCATCTGCCGGCGGCGGTGTCTCTTCCAGGCTGCACACTTATAGCAGACAGCCCAAGCACAGTCCACATTCCACCAGGGAACGCACTTCCATGTTTCCTGAGAGGTAGAGCGAGGAAAAGAGTGGAGGGCAGCATTGAAGACGTGTCATGAAAAAGGAGGAGGGCGCGAGGGAGAAGGAAAATGGAGAGGTCGGAGAGAGTAGCACAGAGGGTAAATTGATGCCAGTCAGCCTCGGCAAACCGCCACCTAGGGAAGGAGAGGGGAGGGTGAAAAGAAAAAAGGTAACAAGGATGGGGAAATGGTCACTGCCATGGAAGTCATCAAGAACCTGCCATGTGAAATTCAAGTAAAGAGACAACGAGCAAAGAAAAAATCAAGACAGGAAAGGGTGCAATCCAAGAGTCCAAATGAGTGGGCTCATCAGAATTCCTTAGAGACAGGGAAGAAGACAGGATGAACAGTTCGAGAAGGCGACCCCGGGTGTTTGTCAGAACATCACCCCAGAGGGTATGTCGACAACTGAAATCACCCAGCAGGAGCACAGACTCTGGCAAGGAGTCCACTAGGTGTTTAAGATCGGGAAGAGAAAGGGGGAACATTTGGGGGGAGATAAATGGAACAAACTGTGTACCATTTACGCACAAAGACACGGGCAACAGAACATTGGAGAGGTGATGGAAAAAGTAATGGGATGAAGGGAACATCAGAACGAATCAAAAGCAGAAAAGTTATTGGCCCCAGCAAAATCTAAAGGGGGGGGGGGGAGCATGGGGGTAGAGAGAGGAATAATCACGGAAGCAACCAGGATGAGTACCAATCATCGGCTCCTGGAGACGGACACAAAGGAGTGAAAACTGTGAAATCAAAAGTTGGAGTTTATGGAAATTGGTGTAATATCCATGAATATTCCATTGAAGAATAGACATCGACAAAAAGAGAAAGGACAGGAACAGAGAACAATGAAGAAACAAAGGTTAAAAAGGAACACAGCATGTCAAAGAAGTACAGGATCAGGGTCAGCGAAGTCAGGGATAGGAGGCATGGGTAAACTGAGTAAGGATGGAGGGAAGGGAGTGGGAGGACAGACCAGAGGCAGATGAGCAGGGTCCAGAGGAGGAGGCAAGCGAGAGGGACTGTCAAGGACAGCAGGAGGGGCAGAAACCAGGAAGCACACCTCAGCAAGGGCAGGAACCAAGAGGGTAGCAGGGGCCAAAGAAACCTCCAAAGCAGGAACAGGGGGCTCGACTACCGAAATGGGAGGGGTGGAGCGATAGAGTCAGAGGTAGGGGGGGGGCGAGGATGAAAGTGAAGCTTTCTTACCAGCCGGGGAGGAGGAAGGAGACAAGCCAGGCTTTTGCTTCTGACTCAGAGAGGCAGGTGTTCCAGCAGCAACGTACTGGGCAACAGACTCAAACGTCTAAACAAAAGAAGAACGAAAGCGAACAACACGATGATCGCTAGAAGGATGGATATCAGCTCGCACAGACCGGCGGCGTGGAGAGCTAAGAGACAGAGGAGAAGGATGGGAAGGAGGATCAAAGGGAGATGAAAAAAAGACACAGGAGACATGGCAAACTGGGTAGAAAGAAGGGGAACCCCAGACAGAGAACCAGGAGGGGGGACCTTCGGGTCAGAATGTAAAGGAACAGGGGAGCAGGCGGTGGGCGTGTCCGGGTCTAAAGCCTGGAAACTGTTGAGACTGAGGAAGGTGGGAAGGACGAGGAGAGGAAGAGAGCAACACGTGAGCGTAAGAAACCCCAGCGAAAGGGGGAGGAGGGGGATGGTGAACTTGGCGCCTCGCCTCAGGAAAAGACAAACCTTCCCAGTGCTTCAAGTTGAGGACGGCTGCCTCAAGTTTGTAATGGATACACGTGCGAGAGAAGGTAGGGTGGGCATCACCGCAATTGAGGCCGCAAGCCTGGGGAAAAGTGCACTCCAACTTAGAGTGACCTTCGTTCCCACACAAAGGGCAGAGAGAGAGAGAGAGAGAGAGAGAGAATACTGGAGCATTTGAGGGCACCATATCCGAACTTCCAGCACTTATTACAAAGCCAAGAAGAGGGTATGTACTCCTGAATGGAGCATCTGGCACCAGCAAGAGTAACACTTTGCGTAATAGTGGCTTTAGGCATTGTATGTACTAGCCCTATCTATAAATCCATCACTCTTTGTAAAATCTCTTGTATGTATGTATCTTACCTAAATAAACATTTGAGTTGATTTGATTTTGACTTAGTCCACGTAGCAAGATCAAACAAGGCATGGTACGAATTGGTATGGGAAGGAAGCATGCGAGAGCGGCCATGGCGGGGACGGTGGTGAGAACCCCTTAGAGAGAGAGAGAGAGAGGGGGTCATAGGGTGCAGTAGTCACAATGAGAGATGGAGTCGTACTAGGGGACGAGGTAGTCACCACAGGGGGCTTGGGGCTCGACCCAACCACAGAAGAGGAAGGGGAGCGGGGGAGTAGTCCAGTCTGGGCTCAATGTAGCGGGGGAGAGCCCAGCTTTCCATCACAGTCTGACTCGGGGCCCTGGTCTCCCACCCCACATTTGAGAAGTTAAAAATAAGTAAATAAAAATAAATAAATGTTTATTTAGGTAAGGTACATACATACAAGAAATTTTTACAAAGATTGGTGGACTTATAGATAGAGCTAGTACATACAATGCCTAAAGCCACTATTACGCAAAGCGTTTCGGGCATAAATGGCGCCATGGCGCCACAATTAGAGGATAGGACACCCGATAAGACATGGCCCCCCCCCCAGGGGTGCATCGTGGATATATGCCCTGCAATCACCACTTTAAGAACCATCAGTCGATCAAGATTGGGCTCAGCAACGAAGGAAAAGAGTGACAATAAAAGTGTCCCTTTGCTCAACAATTTCGGGTACCACAGTTTTACGGGCGAGAGACTGTGCCTCACCTAACACCCAGTGTCAAAACAGAAGACGACATCTAAAAGAATGATCAAGAATAGCAAAAAGTCGCTGGGAAATAGCAATTAAAAAGGAGAATTGGGAAGGAAAAATTAAACTTAGTAGGAAAAAGCATTCAGCACAATTAGTGAAGAAGGCAGCAGGAGCATAAGGCTTCAAAAGGACAGAGGACACTGTCCCATGGAGCATCACACTCTAGCATCTGCCAACCAAGCCCCCTCACGATGGCAACGAGCTGGAAAGGGAGGGAGAGATGAAAAAGACGAGAGGGTGAAGAATACTGCCTGGTGAGACACCAGTGTTTATGGGTAGAGTGGGAAAATTGGAATCATTCACAGAGACATACTGGAGCCTGTCACTGCATGAGGTAAGATTGTAGGTATTGGAGGGAGTGACCTCTTACTCCGTAATGTTGCAATTTAAGAAAGTTAATGTGTTTACAGTGTCAAAACGTCTTATGTATGTCAACAAATAAATGAGTAAGTTTTCCAAGGGCTGCATAAATGAAATTAATCATACTAACTGGGCATGATTGGCCCTTTTTTGGGCCTGAAGCCATTATGGGAAGAACTAAGTATAAATAGGAGTAAGGCTGCGTGTAAATTAACTTTAAAATAATTTAGACAAAATCGGCAGAATTGATATTGGTCTATAATTGTTGACTTCAGTGAGATTGCTGATTTTATGGACTAAGGTTACTCTTGCTTTTTTTCTCAAAATATTAGGAAAGGTTTAGAGTTCAAATAATTTGTTGTAGAGCAATGCAATGGCTGGAGCTAAAAATCTAGAGGCTTTTTTTTGTAAATTAGGGGTGGTATCTCAACATACAGTATCTATGCATGGGGTTCATTCATCCACTGCAAACTACCTCAAGCCCATCATCACCCAACAAAAATGTGCTATCATAACAATAAAACTGTCTTCAAACAACACCCAACCTCTCTGTTTAAAATCCCTGAACATGCTACATAGTGTAGAGGGAACCACATTCAAAGTGCCCGCCAAAGGAGACATTTTACAGTATAGGCAGGGCAGTGCCCTGATTGGTGGACGGCGACGGCGCACAGCCTACCCGCGCAGGCTGAGTGGGCCAGATTTGAACTGCATGTGACCCAGCGCGGACGACGCCTACCCGGCACCACTGGCACTTAGGATATGTGCCCATAGGACCCCTAAAGAGGCATTGACTCCCTCTGTCCTACCCTTCCTGAGGAGCCTAGACTTGCTCCACCTGCCCTACCAGCCCTACCTCTCCCTACGACGACAGTGCAAGGTGAAATATTACTGTACTATTGTTGTAACACGTGGGTCACCTCTACAATATACACTCGCTCTACACATTCTCTTGTGCTATTTACAAGTACAAAACCTTGTTCCTAAATGCTAACCCTGATCTGAAACTCTCCACTGATAGACGTAATAGAACCCACAAGCACCACAACATAAATATCTCTTTGATATAATTTTTTTATATAAATTGACAGTCAGGATAATATAATTGCCAATCAGACTAATATAACTTTGAATCAGGCTTTTTCACCCACAGGGTTATTGATCAATGGAACTGCCGACCCACCAAACCCATAACTGCCAAAACTGTGCTGAATTTCAAAATATACCTGGAAAAAATCATGAAGGCAAACTGGGAGGGGGAAGGGAACCTTCAACAAGCCGACGACTTCCTGTTCTCATCGAGACCACTCGGGTTAGTGGCCCTCAGGTAAATCGGGTAAAATATTATTCCCAGACAATTACAGCATAACTGATAAAGTTAGGCTAGAGTAATAAACTTCTGGTAAATTTAGAGTGATAAATTTTTAGAGTAATATAAATTTAAATTTCATATTAACTTGACTGACAGCTATAAATGCCAATCAGCCTTCAATATGCTCTTCGGTGAAATATTTATAATCAAGAATAGAACTCATAAATAGGCCTAAACAAAAAATAAAAAATGGACATCAGTTTGCATATGAATCTCCTGAGAAGATTCCTCGATTAATATACATTTCCTTACCAATCAAATAGTGTCACCTTAAGTACGTCTCAGATTGTCTTCTTCACCAACTCCAATGCTAAATAATATTACAACAAAAATGTCCATAACTTAGCTACAGAGTATATTACATTTTAAATAAATTTCCACAGGAAGCAAAAAAAGGAAGCACATTATTTACATAAATATGAAGAAAAACATTTAAAGCTTTGTTTTACCTTTGCTAAATTAAAGAGATATTTCTATACAGTACTTATAAGCAATTTTGAGTTTTCCTAGCGACAGCTTCTCCAGTTCTTGCTTGGTCATCTAACTTTCATAAAAGAACAATATAATAAAATATCTTCATATCTTTACCTTTTCATTGTGAAGTGTATTTCTCAAGCAAAATATAATTACCTCTGAAGAACATCCAACTGACATTGTGATAGCACACTGTTAGATTAAAGGTAAGATAATATACCATTATGTGCCTCATTATCCTTCAACATTCTCTTAATTATCTTTCACACTCAAAGTGTTTAGCCTATTATCTGCATGTATCATCTTGTGCCTCTTCATATGTCCAGGACGACTGAATCTCTTCCCACACTCTGGACAATCGTGAGGTTTCTCACCTGAATGCACCAACATGTGCCTTATTATAGTTCCACGTTCTCTAAATTTTTTGCCACACTCGGCACATTGAAAAGGTCTCTGATCCGCATGCACCATCCTGTGAGTCTTCATATGTCCAAGCAGACTGAATCTCTTACCACACTCTGGACACTCGTGAGGCTTGTCCCTTGAATGCACTAACATGTGAGTCTTCACATGTCCACGCGTACGGAATCTCTTCCCACACTCTGGACACTCATGTGGTTTGTCACCTGAATGCACTAACATGTGACGCTTGACATGTGAAGGACGGGTGAATACCTTCTGACACTGTGGACACTGGTGAGTCTTCATCTTCTTTATGACAGGTGCAGTTTGTGTGAAGGTTTTCTCCCCCGGATGTTGGGAGAAGCGTCAAGGCTTGAGTGTTGTTTCTTAGAGTTAGACTTGATGTGAGCACTTGGCGGTCAATGGTGGTGCTTCTTCTTTATGATAGGTGCAGTTTGTGTCAAGGTTTTCCCTTAATGCTCGTGCTGGACATCCAACCCGTTCTCGCAAATTTAATAAGTCAATATTGACTTATTAACTACGTGCATAGGTGATATTCTAAACATAATAGATACCCTTAAAAAGATTCATAGAAAACACTGACCTTACCTAACCTTGTTAGTATCTTAAGATAAGCATCTTATTGCTTCGTAATTACAATTATTACTTAACCTATACCTATTATAGGTTAGGTAATAATTGTAATTACGAAGCAATAAGATGCTTATCTTAAGATACTAACAAGGTTAGGTAAGGTCAGTGTTTTCTATGAATCTTTTTAAGGGTATCTATTATGTTAAGTATGTCACCTATGCACATATTTAATAAGTCAATATTGACTTATTAAATTTGCGAGAACGGGTTGTGGACATCACCGGTGGGCGCTACTAAAATGGCGGCGGTTGTTTACCCTCTCATCACCTAAGCGTTCCAATGTTTTGGTCTGGTTCCACATATCATTTTTCCAACCCTCTTATTTTTGTTTATAGCTAGTCATTTAAAATTAACACTTGTATTTATTCTCATGTTTTTGAATCAAAGAATGTACTTGGAATTGTTTCTTTAAACATAAGGCCACACGAATATACTTTTTGAAGGAAACAGCTCTCTCACTGGGATACAAGATACTCCTTACATTGACAACACTAATTTTTTTGCCATTTCGGACACCAGTTTTGGACGTTTCGCTTATGTGTACGTGTTCAATATTAAATCGACTATATAATGTTATTAATAATTAAATTATTATAAATTAAATAATTAAATTATTTATTATAAATAAATACTTAAAAAATGTATTATGTATGTTGTATTAAAAATTAAAAATACGGATGTACACTATTTCACTCGGAGATATTTGCATAATACGAATTATAATCTGAAAATATATACATAAAACAATGTATAACCATGAATGAAAAATCAAACAGGAAATTACTTAGCACTTACGTGATAATCAATTCAATTTCTTTCTTTATTATGCACCCCATACCCATCCCGTGTGCGGTGGTGTAAAGGATTACAGAGGCACATAATCGGTTCAGGAACTGAACCCTCTAGTTCGTTTAGCTAAGCAAATAACAATGTTTGACGCTAGTTACAAAATTAACAATGTTGCATACACATGTACACACCCTCATATATACATGTACATATATATATATACGTATACACATATATACATACACATACATATCTAATCACCTACACAAATACACACATCAATAATCTTTGTCACAAGTGACACAAAGAGGTGTAACAAGTGATCAACAAGAGGCTCACAACTGTCACTATACAAGGCACTTTACATCTATAGTGAGTCACACAGTTACTAGTCTTGCCGCACACCCACCCAACTGGGCGGCAGCTTTACAGTCATGTGCATGCATTACCTACAGTAAGCAAATTTTGCATACTTCGCTAAAATTTCAGGCAGCACATCATTATGAATGAAGTACTTACACATTTCTTGGACACTATTAATGGTGTTATCTCTAAATTCCGCAATTTTTTCACATTCCATTATATAATGACGCATTTAGTCAAATCTACATCAGCAGATGTTACAAACTCCCAGAGGTACTTGTAGCCGAGCCTAAGCCTAGCAGTGGTAACATCTAGAAGTCTGCTACCATTATTGGATGACCCATAGACGTGCGGTTCTTCCTGCATAATAGAATGATGATAGATGGAGTAACTGGTGTGAATTTCACTTTGCCTCAAGTCTCCGAAATTTAGTTGATGTTCCTGGGATATTGCTGCCCTCAGGCTGCTCAAAGGCAGTCCAAGTTGGTAATCAATTCCCTCTTTACGAGCAAAAGTCTTGGCTAGCTCATCGGTTCTATCATGCATTCGGAGACCAATAATCAACACGTCATAATATACTTTGGCTGATATGTTCATCAATATGGAAGTGCTTAAGTTTTTTCCTTTCATAATTTTCCTTCGTGGTTATACATTGTCTTCAACTCTACATTGTCATACTATTCATTACGTGTTAATTTTTTCATGAAGCCTGTGAGGTGCTGATAAAAGATAAACTTATAGCCAATTTTTTTATTTAGTCTCTGTAATTCTTCATATAGAATATCGTAGAATTATATAGAATAGGGTAGCAGCACAATGCTGCGTATACCTAAGCTTATCAATGAAAAAAAGGGATTTATATACACACACACAAATATATATATATATATATATATAAATATATATATATATATATATATATATATATATATATATATATATATATATATATATATATATATATATATATATATATATATATGTCGTACCTAGTAGCCAGAACGCACTTCTCAGCCTACTATGCAAGGCCCGATTTGCCTAATAAGCCAAGTTTTCATGAATTAATTGTTTTTCGACTACCTAACCTAACTTTTTCTGCTACCTAACCTAACCTAACCTATAAAGATAGGTTAGGTTAGGTTAGGTAGGGTTGGTTAGGTTTGGTCATATATCTACGTTAATTTTAACTCCAATAAAAAAAATGATCTCATATATAAGCCTATTGATTCGTCATGATTCGTCTATTGACTCGTCATTCGATCATGATTCGTCATGATCTGTCGTCTGACGCGGTTGAGTGCACGCTACGCTCCTCACTCTAAGCTGTATATCAGCCCTAAAACTATCGCCAGATGATGTAGACCGCCACCCACAGGCAGCTAAGTACATGGAGTCCAAGCATGTTATAGCAAATCCAAAGTAACCGACCAAAATCAACTCATTCCATCTCAAATAAGTTTCAAAACAATCCTCTACGGCTGTGAGTACCAGTGCATGCTGCCGCCACCGCGCTGCCTGACGCAAGTTTCTTCACAATATATACCCCCAGTCCATTCTAACCAATCATGTCTCCTAAAAATGTGACTGTGCAGGGAAATAAGGACAACAAACCCCTTAACAAGGCATCCATCCCGGCCAACTCTAACAATATTCGTGTTTCTCCGTCTGGAAGCTCTGGGGTCCGGGGCGGCGGTGCTGCCCTCCCCTCCACCCCATTGAGCCAGGGAGCGGTGTCCTCTCAATCCTCTCCTATGAACACGCTAACATCCCAGTTTAAGCAACTCAAGCGAGCTTCCGGTCCCTCACCGGAATTCACTAACTGGACCGAGAATCAGTGGTTCAAAAAGTTGTGCCTAGTCCTCGAGTCTCAAAATACTATCATCTTGAGTCTTCTAAATGAGAATCTAGCGAACCGCGCTAATCTTCAACAACAACAACAACAAATAACCCTCCTCCGCGAGGATATTAGAAACTGCAAGGCTAGCCAAGACCAACTACAGCATGATTTGAATGATCTCCGCGAGGAAAACAACATTCTGAAAACTGATGAAGCCATAAAAAAACAGGAGGAAGCTTTCAGCAAAATGACTGCATGTATCAGTACATTTTCAGCCCAACGTTCCGTCTCCCAGGATGAACAAGACCAGCAAAAGCTGCTAGACTCTGTTATTGTGTCGTCCCAAGATATACCTGTGGAACATGAAGGTGAAAATTGTGTCGAAATAGCTCAGGATCTCTTAAAAAACAAATTGCAGCTCATTCTAAACAAAACTGACGTTATTGCTGCCTACAGAGTAGGCAAAAAGAATCCATCAGGTCAAAACCAACGGAAAATTCGCCTGAAGCTGACTTCCCAGTTCACGAAATCCCATCTAGTCCGGACAGCTGCATTCCAACGGAAGGGATTATACATCAACGAGTGCTTGACTAGGAACAGACAGCAACTCCTCTACCGCCTGCGTCAAATCCGTCAACAAAACCCAGATGCGATTCATCAGTGCTTCGTTAGAGATGGACTGATAAAGGTGAGAAAAACCGCAGAGGGCAAAATGTTTACAATTACTAAAGAAGAAAACCTCAACACTTTCCTCTCCCAATGTGGTTTGTCTCACCTTATTATCAATCCCAGTGAATTAACTTAATTAACCCCCTGTCAACTAGTGGGGCTAGGTATCCTAAGTCTCCTTGTTTCATTTTCTGACTTAATTTTTAACTTACTCTTAACTAGTCATTTACTGAAATTATTTAATTGAGTGCATTAATAGTTCTTCAGGTCTTATTAATTATACAGTCATAACTGAACTATTTATAGTTAATAATCATTAGCTTAAATTTGCCTATGTTTATTATTCAACTTTTTCTTTGATTTCATTTATTACCTAGGTTGCCTAGCCTCGCCATGCTCCCTTACTCCATTGTACCCCTGGCTTTGCCTGCATCTCAAATTGCAAATTGTTACTTACAGTGTACCTGAGAGTACTTGTAAGCAATCTACCTCATTTTTCATTTTTGCTCAATTTGTTTTTGTATTGCTTAGTCTTGTTTATATTTTTGTTTTGTATTTCTATATCTTGTGTTTTGTATAGTCCAAGTTTATATGTTTTTTCTTTAATCTCATTTATTACCTAGGTTGCCTAGCCTCGCCATACTCCCTTACTCCATTGTACCCCTGTAAGCCCCTTGTAAGCTAACTTTTTTTTTTTTTTTGGTATTCATTTTGTGTTTTTTTTGTACAGTATTGTGTACATATTTTTCCCTATTTTATAGCTTATTTCTACCTTGTAATTTGCCTTTCTTTCCTTGTTTTTCCTGCAATCAGCTTTTTTATGCAGACAAGTATAGACCCAGAACTTAACCTCTTATCCACTATCTATGACAATAATCACTTTAATGATCTAAATTGCAGATATTTTGCAGCACATGATGTAAACAATGTATTAACTCATAATCACAATATCTCTGTAATCAATTTGAACGTTAGATCCCTAGGTAAACACTTCGATGATGTTAGTGCCTTGATTGAAACTATTGACAACAAATTCTCTTTTATTATACTTACTGAAACATGGTTGAAAGAGGATACTACTCAACTCTTTAACATGCCTAACTACTCAGCAATTCACAACTGTCGTCAACTTCAGAGAGGTGGTGGCACTGCTCTTTACTACCACCAAGAACTAACATGATTAAAATAAATTAGAACTAGAGACTGCTATGGGGAGTATATCTTCGCCAGCTTCAGAGTCAAGGGTGCCGAGTCTGTCCTGTCTGTGGGTGCAGTTTATAGAATTCCTAACACTGATGTGTCCGAATTCAACTCAAACCTTAGAAATCTAATACTTGATAACAGACTGAACAAAAACCACCTAATTATTGCAGGGGACTTAAATATTGACCTCTGCGAGCCAGAACACCCTACTGCTGTTAGCTTCCTCAACTGTATGAATTCCTGCATCCTCATACCCTTAATCACTAGACCTACTAGAATCACTGATAGCACTGACACGACTCTAGATCACATCTGGACAAACATAACCTCTCCGCTTACTTCAGGTATAATCACCGATAGCACTACAGACCATTACCCCACATTTCTCTTAACTAACATTAGCAAACCACCTCTTGAGTCAAGAGAGATACGTTTTAGACTGCACAATGAAACTGCTATAGACAATTTTATAACTGCTGCTGATAATGTCAACTGGGAGTCCGAGTTAGGTAACATAGAGGACATCAACCTAGCAGTGCAATCTTTTCTTCAAAAAACTCTTAGCCTTTATAATACCCACTGTCCTATGCTTACAAAACAAGTCACAACCAAAAGGCTTAACAATCCCTGGCTTACAAAGGGAATACTTAAATCTATTAATAAAAACATGACCTTGAGAAGAAGTATAGGTTAGGAATTGTCTCCAAAGAATTCTCAAAGAATTACTCATTATTGCTATCTAAGATAATTAGACGAGCCAAAACTAAATACTACGAAGATAAATTTACCCAAATAAAGAGCAACATTAAAAAAACTTGGAGCACAATTTCACAAATATTGGGATCAAAGAAGTCTTTAAATAACAAACCGACTCTCCTGTCTAATAACGATGGTCAGCTTTCAGCCTTTGATTCTGCTATTGAGTTCAATAGGTTCTTCTCTTCCATTGGTTCATCCCTTGCAAATGATATTCCATCTTCCAGTACTGACATTAAGGACTATCTTACAGGTAACTATCCACAGTCTCTGTACCTAAAGCCTATTAATTCCACTGACGCCAATGAGATAATCCTTTCCCTTAAAACCAAGTCTGGTGCCCTTGAGGAGATACCAAATTTAATTTACAAAAAAGCCTCCAGATCTTTAGCCCCTGCTATTGCTTTGCTCTTCAACAAGTCACTTGAACTCCAAACCTTTCCAGATATTATAAAAAAGCGAGAGTAACGCCTGTCCACAAATGTGGTGATCTCACAGATGTTAACAACTACAGACCTATATCAATCCTGCCAAACTTGTCAAAAATGTTTGAAAAACTAATCTATAAGCAGCTTTACTCATATCTAGCCAAACTCAATATACTTAGCCCTTGCCAATATGGCTTCAGACCCAAAAAAAGCACTAACGATGAACTTATTAGTATGCTTAACTCGATTCATACAGCTCTTGATAAAAATGAGTTCCCTGTTGGGTTATTTGTGGACCTGCGTAAAGCTTTTGATACTGTCAACCACCAAAACCTTCTTCTTAAATTACATCATTATGGAGTCAGAGGACACTCCCTACAATACCTCAAATCCTACCTTACTGACAGGCTCCAATATGTTTCTATGAATAATACAATTTCTCCCACCCTACCTATCAACATTGGTGTTCCTCAGGGCAGCATACTTGGCCCTCTCCTCTTTCTCATCTACATTAATGACCTTCCAAATGCCTCCCAACACCTCAAACCAATTCTATTTGCTGACGACACAACCTTCATTTACTCCAGTCCTGACCCCCTTGCTCTAAATGCCACAGTAAATACTGAGCTAAATAAAGTCCATCTTTGGCTAACTGCCAACAAACTCACCCTTAACATTGACAAAACTTTCTATATTCTGTTTGGCAATAAATCCTCTAATCAAATAAATTTCAAAATAAACAATACCCAAATTTATAACAAATTAGATGGCAAATTCCTTGGCATTGACATTGACCACAAGCTGAATTTCCAGGGACACATTCTAAATATATCAAAAAAAGTTTCAAAAACTGTGGGCATTCTTTCTAAGATCAGATATTATGTACCACGCCCTGCCCTGGTGACTCTTTATTACTCCCTTATCTATCCGTATCTCAACTATGGTATTTGTGCTTGGGGCTCTACTACCCAAAATCACTTACGTCCTCTAATTACTCAACACAAAGCTGCTATTAGGACAATATCCAACTCTGGCCCCAGACATCACTCGGTACCCCTACTCAAATCTCTGAATATGTTAGACATTAAGTCACTGCACATTCTCTCATGTGTATAATACATATATAAAATGCTAAACTATAATGCCAATCCTGATCTCAAAAGCTTCATAGAAGGTTGTAACAGAACCCATGAGCACCACACCAGAAATAAATACAGTTTTGATATTCCTAGAGTACGACTTAATCAAACTAGAAATGCTCTACAAATCAAGGGGCCCAGAATGTGGAATGACCTTCCCAACCATGTTAAAGACTGTACCTCTCTCAACCAGTTTAGGTTAAAAACGAAGCTATACCTAATAAATTCCCTGTAACCTACCTTACCCTTCTATTGTCAACCAATGTCTGTTTTTCTTTAAAGAGCGCTGTTTGTCGACATAATTGTATTTGTGCTGCTTTTTCATCTATGTTTTCATTTCTTGTTTTCATTCTACTCATTATGCTCAATTAGTATTAAGCTTGTCATTTAAGTTTATCATGCCCGAAACGCTTTGCGTAATAGTGGCTTTAGGCATTGTATGTACTAGCTCTACCTATAAGTCAACCAATCTTTGTAAAAATTTATTGTATGTATGTACCTTACCTAAATAAACATTTTATTTTATTTTTTATTTTTATTTTATAATGAAATGGGTAGCTTTATCATTTCATAAAAAAAAAATAGAGAAAATATATTAATTCAGGAAAACTTGGCTTATTAGGCAAATCGGGCCTTGCATAGTAGGCTGAGAAGTGCGTTCTGGCTACTAGGTACGACATATATATATATATATATATATATATATATATATATATGTCGTACCTAGTAGCCAGAACTCACTTCTGAGCCTACTATGCAAGGCCCGATTTGCCTAATAAGCCAAGTTTTCATGATTTAATTGCTTTTCGACTACCTAACCTAACCTAACTTTTTCGGCTACCTAACCAAGCCTAACCTATAAAGATAGGTTAGGTTAGGTTAGGTAGGGTTGGTTAGGTTCGGTCATATATCTACGTTAATTTTAACTCCAATAAAAAAAAATTGACCTCTTACATAATGATATGGGTTGCTTTATCATTTCATAAGAAAAAAATTAGAGAAAATATATTAATTCATGAAAACTTGGCTTATTAGGCAAATCGGGCCTTGCATTGTAGGCTGAAAAGTGAGTTCTGGCTACTAGGTACGACATATATATATATATATATATATATATATATATATATATATATATATATATATATATATATATATATATATATATTATTAAATATGACCGAAAAAGTAAGATTAATAATTCTAACACGAATTTTCTCAATCTTTCGTACATTTCGCTTCACTGTTGGAGGTAAATCAAAAATCAATTCTCCAAAATTCATTTTTATTTCTAGTCTGACGCGACACGAGCGCGTTTCGTAAAACTTATTACATTTTCAAAGACTTTAGTTCACAAATACACAACTGAATAGAACTTACGCATCTCCGATTGTATATCTACATTTGAGTGAGGTGGAAGGGGTGATGTGGCATTAACACAAGACAGAACAACATGTGGTATTAATAGGGTATTAATTTCATCAACACAAGACAGAACAAGAGTATTAATAGGGTATTAATTTCATCAACACAAGACAGAACACGAAACAATGGATATTGAATAGAAGTGTTTGTAGAAAGCCTATTGGTCCATATTTCTTGATGCTTCTATATTGGAGCGGAGTCTTGAGGTGGGTAGAATATAGGAGTGCAATAATTGGCTGTTGATTGCTGGTGTTGACTTCTTGATGTGTAGTGCCTCGCAAACGTCAAGCCGCCTGCTATCGCTGTATCTATCGATGATTTCTGTGTTGTTTACTAGGATTTCTCTGGCGATGGTTTGGTTGTGGGAAGAGATTATATGTTCCTTAATGGAGCCCTGTTGCTTATGCATCGTTAAACGCCTAGAAAGAGATGTTGTTGTCTTGCCTATATACTGGGTTTTTTGGAGCTTACAGTCCCCAAGAGGGCATTTGAAGGCATAGACGACGTTAGTCTCTTTTAAAGCGTTCTGTTTTGTGTCTGGAGAGTTTCTCATGAGTAGGCTGGCCGTTTTTCTGGTTTTATAGTAAATCGTCAGTTGTATCCTCTGATTTTTGTCTGTAGGGATAACGTTTCTATTAACAATATCTTTCAGGACCCTTTCCTCCGTTTTATGAGCTGTGGAAAAGAAGTTCCTGTAAAATAGTCTAATAGGGGGTATAGGTGTTGTGTTAGTTGTCTCTTCAGAGGTTGCATGGCTTTTCACTTTCCTTCTTATGATGTCTTCGACGAAACCATTGGAGAAGCCGTTATTGACTAGGACCTGCCTTACCCTACAGAGTTCTTCCCCTTCTGTAGGGTAAGGCAGGTATTATTAATTAATTATTAATACCACATCTTGTTCTGTCTTGTGTTAATGCCACATCACCCCTTCCACCTCACTCAAATGTAGATATAAAATCGGAGATGCGTAAGTTCTATTCAGTTGTGTATTTGTGAACTAAAGTCTTTGAAAATGTAATAAGTTTTACGAAACGCGCTCGTGTCGCGTCAGACTAGAAATAAAAATGAATTTTGGAGAATATATTTTTTATTTACCTCCAACAGTGAAACGAAATGTACGAAAGATTGAGAAAATTCGTGTTAGAATTATTAATCTTACTTTTTCGGTCATATTTAATAATATACGTCTACAGGAAAGACTGCTACCAAAATATACTAATATATATATATATATATATATATATATATATATATATATATATATATATATATATATATATATATATATATATATATATATATATATATATATATAAATATGTATATATATATATGTGTATATATATATATATATATATATATATATATATATATGTCGTACCTAGTAGCCAGAACTCACTTTTTGGCCTACTATTCAAGGCCCGATTTGCCTAATAAGCCAAGTTTTCCTGAATTAATATATTTTTTCAAATTTTTTTCTTATGAAATGATAAAGCTACCCATTTCATTATGTATGAGGTCATTTTTTTTTTATTGGAGTTAAAATTAACGTAGATATATGACCGAACCTAACCAACCCTACCTAACCTAACCTAACCTATCTTTATAGGTTAGGTTTGGTTAGGTAGCCGAAAAAGTTAGGTTAGGTTAGGTTAGGTAGGTTAGGTAGTCGAAAAACAATTAATTCATGAAAACTTGGCTTATTAGGCAAATCGGGCCTTGCATAGTAGGCTGAGAAGTGCGTTCTGGCTATTAGGTACGACATATATATATATATATATATATATATATATATATGTCGTACCTAGTAGCCAGAACGCACTTCTCAGCCTACTATGCAAGGCCCAATTTGCCTAATAAGCCAGGTTTTCATGAATTAATGCTTTTTCGACTACCTAACCTACCTAACCTAACCTAACCTAACTTTTTCGGCTACCTAACCTAACCTAACCTATAAAAATTGGTTAGGTTAGGTTAGGTAGGGTTGGTTAGGTTCGGTCATATATCTACGTTAGTTTTAACTCCAATAAAAAAAAATTGGCCTCATACATAATGAAACGGGTAGCTTTATCATTTCATAAGAAAAAAATTTGAGAAAATATATTAATTCAGGAAAACTTGGCTTATTAGGCAAATCTGGCCATGCATAGTAGGCTGAGAAGTGCGTTCTGGCTACTAGGTACGACATATATATATATATATATATATATATATATATATATATATATATATATATATATATATATATATATATATATGTCGTACCTAGTAGCCAGAACGCACGTCTCAGCCTACTATGCAAGGCCCGATTTGCCTAATAAGCCAAGTTTTCATGAATTAATTCTTTTTCGGCAACCTAACCTACCTAACCTAACCTAACCTAACTTTTTAGGCTACCTAACCTAACCTAACCAATAAAGATAGGTTAGGTTAGGTTAGGTAGGGTTGGTTAGGTTCGGTCATATATCTACGTTAATTTTAACTCCAATAAAAAAAAATTGACCTCATACATAATGAAATGGGTAGCTTTATCATTTCATAAGGAAAAAATTAGAGAAAATATATTAATTCAGGAAAACTTGGCTTATTAGGCAAATCGGGCCTTGCATAGTAGGCTGAGAAGTGTGTTCTGGCTATTAGGTACGACATTATATATATATATATATATATATATATATATATATATATATATATATATATATATATATATATATATATATATATATATATATATATATATATATATATATATATATATACAAAGCCAGTGTACAATTCAATTTCTTTCTTTATTATGCACCCCATAACTATCCCGTGGGCGGTGGTGTAAAGGATTACAGAGGCACATAATTGGTTCAGGAACTGAACTCTCTAGTTCGTTTAGCTAAGCAAATAACAATTTTGACGCTAGTTGTGAAATTATTAATGTTGTATACACATGTACACACTCTCATACATACATGGAAATTCCGGGCTGTGACGGGTTCAGAGACTACATAACAGGAACTATAATAACAATGGGTGGACCTAAGATAATAGTGGCAGTCATTTACAACCCTCCCCTAAATGACAGAAGACCTAGACAGGAGTTTGATAGGAACAACATGGCAACCATTAATATAATAGAGAGAGCAGCTTCAGTTGCCTGCAGGAATGGCTCAAGACTCTTAATCATTGGCGATTTCAACCATGGAAAGATAGACTGGGAGAATGGGGACCCACATGGTGGTGCAGATACGTGGAGAGCTAAACTCTTGGAAGTGGAAACAAGGAATTTTCTGAGCCAGCATGTCAAGGAACCCACAAGAGTGAGAGGCAACGATGAACCAGCTAGACTCGACTTGATATTCACCCTGAATGAGTCAGAAATAAGGGAAGTCAAAGTTGAAGCCCCCATAGGAATGAGTGACCACAGTGTACTGACCTTTGAGTACTTGGTGGAGGTAGGAATAACCTATCCAAGGCTGAGATCGGAGGGAAAAAGACTGAATTACCGAAGAAAATATGACGAGATGAGGAACTTCCTCAGGGGAATACCATGGGAAACAGAACTTAGAGACAAGAATGTGCAGGTCATGATGGATTTTGTCACCCAGAAGTGCCAGGAAGCTGCAGACAGGTTTATCCCTGTCCAAAAATCAAATCAAATCAAATGTTTATTTAGGTAAGGTACATACATACAAGAGATTTTACAAAGAGTGATGGATTTATAGATAGGGCTAGTACATACAATGCCTAAAGTTACTATTATGTAAAGCGTTTCGGGCATGAAAAACTTAAATGACTAAAGCTTAATACTAATTGAACATAAAGAATAAAATGAAAACATAGCTGAAAAAGCAGCACAAATACAATTCGGTCGACAAACAGCGTCATTTAAAAAAAAAACAGACATTGGTTGACAATAGAGGGGTAAGGTAGGTTACAGGGAATTTATTAGGTAGTGCTTCGTTTTTATCTAAAACTGGTTGAGAGAGGTACTGTCTTTAACATGGTTGGGAAGATCATTCCACATTCTGGGTCCCTTGATTTGAAGAGCATTTCTAGTTTGATTAAGTCGTACTCTAGGAATATCAAAACTGTATTTATTTCTGGTGTGGTGCTCATGGGTTCTGTTACAACCTTCAATGAATCTTTTGAGGTCAGGATTGGAATTACAGTTCAGCATTTTATATACGTATAATCTTATTTCTTCGTATCTTACTTAAACTACGTGGAATCTGCAAAAGATCCCCTGCTATTAAACATTGTTTTGTGCGCGATGGTAAAATAATAGCTAGGAAGACTGACTCTGGAAAGACTTATGTCATAACCACTGAAGCACACCTCACTTCTTTCCTGGATGACTGTGAGATAACAGCTGAATAACCAGAACATAATTTGTAGTCTCACATACAACCAAAGTGAACTTAAGCTCTGCCTTTCCTTTCCAAAGGTTTTTTAATTTTATTTTTTGTTTGTCATCTTTGTTGTTGACATTGCTTGTTTTTTACTCCTAACTATTTGGTCTTAGTTAATCCCCTTGTCACTAAACCCAGGGCTTTTTATTACCCTGTTACTTAAAGTAACTTGGTATTTGTTTCTTGTAATCATTTATTGGAATTAATTAATAGTATAATTGTTTATATAAGCATCTACCTGTATCATTGTAAAATCTTCCACATGAATATACTCTCACCGTTTATATTTAACACTTAGATTTATATTTGAGTAAATTTCTAGATAAACTTAGATTTACATGTCATCTTTTTTTTCTCGGAATTATCTATTTGAGCTCACTTTGTTTTCTTAGGTTCATACTAATTATAGGATTTTAATTAACCATTACTAAGCTAATTATCTTCAAGATCATTTTACTTTATGATCATTATTTTTCTTATTATTTTTTATTTTACATTTATAATGTCAATCTCTACTGATTTTTTGTTTTTTATTTTATGTAACTTCTGTGTCCTCCCTGGCTATCTATTGGATCTTTATTTTACTTCTAATTTGTTACTATTTTATTGTATTTGCTTTTATTCTTCTGTTTTGCTTTATCGTGTATCTTGTATCGTGATCCCTCTGCATCTCTATGCACACTGATATTGATCCTGATCAAAATCTTCTGTCTCATATCTACACCAACCAGCACATTGATCATCATTATTGCAAGTATTTCACAGCACACCAGGCTAAAAACAAACTCCAAAATTGCACCTGTTTATCAGTTTACAACCAAAATGTTAGATCACTTGGTAAACATTTTGACGATATAAATGCATTACTCACAGCACTAGGTACTAACTTATCGTTCATTATTTTAACAGAAACTTGGCTAAATAAAGACTATACCCAACTCTACAACTTAGCTGGTTATAAAGCCATTCATAACTGTAGGCCTAATAAAAAAGGTGGTGGCACAGCTATATATTACCGAGATACATTTATCTGCAACAGTGTTATTAGTGACAGAGATGACTACTGTGAATATACTTTTGCTCAGTTTACAATTAAATCCCTTAAATCCTCTTTGACTATTGGATCCATCTATAGATTTCCCAATACTAACATAGCTTCTTTCTCAGACAACCTAAGGAATCTTATTATAAACAATAATCTCAACAAAAACCACATCATTCTGGGAGGAGACTTTAATATTGACCTGGGTCAACAAAATTGCTCTCAAGTTGACTATTTCCTTAACAGCATGAACTCCTGTATGCTAATCCCCACAATCACCAAACCTACCCGAGTCATTCAAACATCAGCCACTACCTTGGACCACATATGGACAAACATAACAGCTCCCCTTGTATCTGGTATAATCTACGACAGAACAACTGACCACTATCCTACCTTTCTCATAGCGAACATGGACATAACACCACCAAATAGCAAGAAACTTTCATTTAGGCTACACAGTGAATCAGCTTTAGGCAATCTTACAGATGCACTTCACAATATTAACTGGGATTCTGAATTCAATAATACCCAGGATATAAATTCATTAGCTAACCTCTTCCTCTCCAAAACTCTAAGCCTCTACAACCTTCATTGTCCTCTTCTTACCAAGCAAGTAACTGACAAAAGATTAAACAATCCATGGCTCACAAGTGGCATTCTCAACTCAGTCAACAAGAAACACGAATATGAAAAGAAACTTAGGATTGGCCTAGTTACAAAGGAAGTAGCTAAAAGGTACTCATCAATGCTTACCAGTATCATAAGAAAGGCAAAACTTGCATATTATGTGAATAGATTCAATGAAGCAAAAGGCAACATGAAAAGCACTTGGAAAACAATCTCTAGTATCCTAGGAACTAAACAACACTCACATAACCAAATAAAACTCTACAAGGATGGGGATATACCGTCAACTGATTTAGAAATGGCAAATGAATTTAATAGTTTCTTTTCATCGGTTGGTGCTAATCTTGCCAGTAAAATCCCACAGACTCAGACACATATTAACACATATCTCTCAGGCAGCTATCCAAACTCTCTTCTCCTTTCACCAATCAGCCCGGCAGATGTTGTGTCCATCATACTCTCTAAAAACCAAGGCAGGGAACACCAGTGAAATTCCGTTCATTGTATACAAGAGCGCCTCCCATGCCCTTGCCCCACCCATAGCCCTACTGTTCAACAAATCTATAGACTGTCACACCTTCCCTGATATCCTCAAAAAAGCAAGAGTAACGCCAGTCTATAAAGGAGGCAATCCGGCGGACATAAACAATTATAGACCAATATCAAATCTACCCATTCTATCAAAAATATTTGAAAAAAATTATCTACAAACAGCTCTATTCCTACCTCGTAAAATTCGACATACTCAGCCCCTGCCAGTTTGGCTTCTGGTCCCAAAAGAGCACCAACGATGCAATCATTAGTCTCCTTGACGTAATCTACTCAGCCCTTGACAAAAATGAGTTTCCGATTGGACTCTTCATTGACTTAAGAAAAGCCTTTGATACTGTTAATCACAACTACCTCTTACTTAAACTCCAGCGTTATGGAATCCGAGGCCTTGCCCTTGACTACATCCGATCCTATCTTAGTGACAGACACCAATATGTAACCATCAATGATACAACTTCTTCCACTCTACCAATTACCGTTGGAGTGCCACAGGGCCGCATCTTAGGACCTCTTCTATTTCTTATATATATAAACGATCTGCCTAATGTCTCTAATATTCTCAAACCTATATTGTTTGCTGACGATACTACCCTTATCTATTCAAACCTCAACCCACATACACTAAATAATGTTGTGAATAATGAATTAAAAAAAGTCCACTTATGTATGTCAACTAACAAACTAACATTAAACATAGAAAAGACTTACTACATCTTATTTGGAAGCAAATCATCAAATGCAATTCAGCTACAGATAGACAACATTAACATCAGTAATAAAAATGATGGCAAGTTTCTTGGCCTATTCCTAGACAAGAGACTCAACTTCAGCACCCACATTCAACACATAACTAAGAAAGTCTCTAAGACAGTTGGTATACTCTCTAAAATAAGATATTTTGTTCCTAACTCTGCTCTCCTCTCACTCTATTATGCACTAATCTACCCCTATCTTAATTATGGTATCTGTGCATGGGGGTCTACCACTGCAAAACCACCTTAAGCCCATCATCACCCAGCAAAAATCTGCTATCAGAATAATAACTAACTCTGCTTTCAGACAACACTCAGCTCCCTTGTTTAAATCCCTAAACTTGCTAAATACAATACAATACAATACAATACAATTTTATTTAGGTAAGGTACATACATACAATAAATATTTACAAGGAATGTTTCACTTATAGGTATAGCTAGTACATACAATGCCTAAAGCCACTATTACGCAAAGCGTTTCGGGCATGATAAACTTAAATGACAAGCTTGATAATACTTAATACTTAATAATTAAATATTAACTCCCTCCACAAATTCTCTTGTGTCAACTACATCTACAAAACCCTGTTCTTAAATGCAAACCATGCTCTGAAACTCTCCCTGGACAGATGTAATAGGACCCATTATCACCACACCATAAATAAATATCTCTTTGATATCCCCAGGGTCAAACTTAATCAGTGTAAACACTCTATGCAAATTAAGGGACCTAGTCTATGGAACTCACTCCCTAGTGAATTGAAAAGCAGTCAAACTTTTGCCTTATTTAAAAGCAAAACCAAAAAGTACCTAATTTCATCTTCTTAGTTGCCTACACTGACCTTTAAATTTGCTCTGTACCTAGTGTTACCCAATCTCCTATTTTTTATGTATTTAACCCAAACAAACTTTATCATTGTGTTCATTGCTGTCTTCTTTTATGTCCTAGCCATATGCTGTATTGTGCCTACCAATTTTTGTCAACTACCATTCAAGCTGTCATTGCAATCAATCTGAGCTACCTATGTGCTTTAATATACCTAAAATTTTCTTTCCTCTTTTTTTCCTTGCCTTGTAACTGTTATCATTTTTTTATAAATTTTGCAAGTATTGACCTACTTAAAATTTTCTTAGATTTAGGACCTGCTCGAAACGCTGCGCCTACTAGTGGCTTTACAAGATTGTAATTACCATGTTATGTATCCTCACAATCCCATTGTACCTCCTTGTATATGCATAAATAAATAAATAAATAAATAAATAAATAAAAGGCGCCGTTCTATTAGGAGGACGGGTTGAACATCTACATACCGAGTTCTGGCGGCATAACACAACAATTTAGAAAATAATATATAATTATAAACAGCTTCCCAGTCCTTTGGAGCTCATCAACTGTTTAATATGTGTTAAGTCGCCAAAGATTGAGATAACATGTTCGTAAGTACTTGCGTAACTGACTGATGAATCTCGGTCCAGACACTAAATATAATTCTTATGCTTGGAATGTTTACATGCAAGAAGAGTTGCTATAGACCTCAACAAACACGACAGATCAGCCTCCAGGGCTGAGTGGATCCCATACTTATCCTGTAGACCCCATGTATACCTATCCTGTGAGCGTTAGTGCCTCCAATACATGTCCTGTTCATGAGTGGTAGTGAACCCATACCCATCGTGTGCAGCAGTGATCACATACCCATGCTATGATGTATGACATACGCAGCTGGCTGTGCACAGTAGCCATGATGTGCGCATCCCATGCGCAAGATCAGTACGTACTGGTGCGTTACTGCGTAGAAACACTGAGACTTTTATTTATGAAGAAAATATTACCGATTATAATATTTTAAAAGATGTATAAAATGTATCATCCAGTTAATCTCAGCAGCAGAGTGGCGCAGTGGTTGCGTGCTGGGCCCATAACCCAGAGGTCCGTAGATCGAAACTATGCTCTGCTACGAAATTGTTTTAATGTAATAATAATGTTTTTACATTACAAATGTAGGTACATAACAGTGTCTTGCTACCCCCTTCAATATAAGTTATATAATTACAAATTACAGGTTGAGTTAGCTATATGTTAAGAAATAAAGGCACAATAACGAATGTGGGAGATTTGTACCTGAATTTACCTGTCTCTAGTGTCCTCGACGGATAGTGGAAGCCATCGGCTTGTCAAAGATCCCCCCCCTCCCCCCATTGTTCATGAGGACTGTTTCTATTTGGATTTTGAACTGAGGTAATATCTTGGTATTTAACGACTTCGCTAGTTAGACAATTCCATGGGATAACCCTAGTTTATGGTATAGTTCATTTAATATGCACCCCATACCCGTTCTGTGGGCGGTAGTGGAAAGGGTTACAGAGGCACAATAGGCTCAGGGACTAAACCCCACAATTCATTTAGCTGAGCAAGTTAATCTTGCTGAGAGAGTTACAAAATTCAATTCACATCATCACATCAACAATGGGCTCGAGTCCGCCCACAAGTACAGTTTCTAAATTAAGCAACTGACATGTGGAGAGCCCTACAGCGAGAAACATTTGTACGCTAACCAACTGTGTTACGGAGGCTACGCTCTCTAAAACCTTACAAATATTTCCTCCCGCTCTCTGAAGCTCTAGTAACACTTCCTACCACTCTCTGAACCCATAAAAATACTTCCTCCTGCTCGCTCCCGCTCTCTGAAACCCTATTAATATTTCCTTCTGCTACCTCCCACTTCCTCCCGCTCTCTGAAGCCTTAAAAATATTCCCTCCTGGTCTCTGAAGCCCTAATAACACCACCTCCTGTTTCCTCATGAAGCACATACCTTACAAATACTTTCTACTGCTTCCTACCACTGGCTCCTGCTCTCTGAAGCCCTAAAATCATTTCCTCCTGCTTTTTCCCGCTCGCTCTTGTTCTCTGAAGCCTTAAAAAACACTTCCTTCTGCTTCCTATAACAAATGTTCCAGAGATGTGTAAATATTTAATTCAAAATGATCTGCTACCAGAAATTTTGGCCAAATATCCCCAGTTTGCTAACTGTAGGTAGTACCTAAGTGAGTGTAAGCTATCCACCGCTGCCCACTGGAGGGGGGGCGGTGTGCAGGACAAACATATCAATTGTGACACTAGCTCTCCACATATGTCAGTTGCTTAATTTAGAAACCGTACTTGTGGTCAATCACGAACCCATTGTTGATGTGACGACTTATACTGAATTTTTTAACTAGCTTATCAAGATTGACGCTTGCTTAGCTAAGTGAATTGTGGGGATCAGTCCCTGAGCCCATTATGTGCCTCTGTAACCCCTTCCACTACCGCCCACAGGATGGGTATGGGGTGCATAATAAGTGAACTAAACTAAACTAAACCTCTCATGTTATCGTGACGTCACACACCCCGTACACAAACATATTATATCGCTGAAGAAAAACTATGTGCATCTTCGGTAGCAATTAACCGGATTTGGTCCATATAATAACAGGTCACTATACTTCAGGTTTCCGTAGTGTAGTGGTTATCACGTGCGCCTCACACGCGCAAGGTCACCGGTTCGATCCCGGGCGGAAACATTTGAATTTTTAAATGTTTGTTTTCATAACCCATTGAAATAAACTCAAAGTGTCCAACCACTTGGGTCGGACGGTAGGGCGACGGTCTCGCGTCTTGCAGGTCGGCGTTCAATCCCCGACCGTCCAAGTGGTTGGGTGCCATTCCTTCCCCCCGTCCCATCCCAAATCCTTATCCTGACCCCTTCCCAGTGCTATATAGTTGTAATGGCTTGGCGCTTTCACCCCTGATAGTTCCCTTCCCTTCTCTTCAAAAAGCTAAAATTAATAACAAAGTATATTGACAATATTTATTAAATCATAAAACTTATACCATTTTGTAATTTGCTAATACTACATTATACTAATTATTAATATTGAGTCATATAACTATGTATTGTGGAGCAGAGTGGCGCAGTGGAAGCGTGCTGGGCCCATAATCCAACTAGAGGTCCGTAGATCGAAACTACGCTCTGCTACAGTCTAATTTTTTCCTACCATAACAAACCAAAAGAAATGTTTTTATCTTTAATGAATGAAATCTATCCTCCTGTACATTTTGTAACTATGTAAAACATCGTACATATAAATGAAATATTGACGTAATAGACAATTACATAGTAGAATTTGGTACTATTCACCTTATAGTCCGGAAAAAATATAGCTAAAACCAAACATATATATTCCTAGGCCTAGTATAACATATATATGTACTATATCTGGCCTCAGTTAGCATGTATTAGGCCTTGGATGGTAAGTTAAGTTTTATGAGAAACAAATACAAAGGTTCGGACCAACCTTTCCCGAAACGCTTGGCGTAATAGTGGCTTTAGACATTGTATGTACAAGCTCTATCTATAAATCCCACAACATGTTTGTGTCTGACCTTGTATGTATGTACTTTACCTGGATAAACATTTGATTTGATTTGACAAAACCTTTGCCGGTTTATACAAATTCACTAAAACCAAATTCTACTATCCAATTGTCCATTACATCAATATATGTACGATGGAGGATGGATGTGTTGCTTATAGGCACTGCTATTAATATATCATAAGATCCTACATAGGTTACACACAAAAATCACAATAGCGTGATGCATCAAATGAACAAATCCACAAGGGCCGTGACGAGGGTTCAAACCTACGTCCGAGAGGATCCCAGACGCTGCCTTAATCGACTGAGCTACGACATGGTAAAAGAATTGCAACCACAAGTTCTTCTGACCTTACTTGGATCCTGCAGCCTCTCCGAGACACAAACCAGGATTTTACACAATTCCCCCCATGCACCCGAGCTCTGTCAATAAGCCGTTCTACCTCTTCGCCCTTACTTTATTTTCTAGGATCCTCTCGGACGTAGGTTCGAACCCTCGTCATGGCCCTTGTGGATTTCTCCTACATAGATGTTAGTACTGCACGGTTGTCTTAGGCTATTAATATAAATGCCGATATTTCTTAAAGTATTACAATTCGGCCGACACCGACTAGGCTATGACGCTCCCCTACCCAACATGACTCATCTTGGAAAGCTGGGCGAGGCTAGTCCCACCAAGTGTCTGGTCACCATCCTCGGATAAACATTCTATTTTATAGATATAGGTTATATAAATATATAGGGGTACTATCTTTGGTTGTGTTTGTAGGACCCTCGACCTCGAAGAAGACGACATGCAGCAACCAGCGAAGCCTTGTGGGGCACCCGCATACACTTACATATTGTCTTTTCATATAACTCCTATATTTTTTTTTATTTTGTAATTTTATTTTATTTAAAATTTCATTACACAAAAAGGGTTACAACATTGGTTACATTCAAAGTACAAGACTTCTTATTACAGGTTGTAGAGTTCCTCCAATATATAGTTTTGTGTTAACTAATACTATTACATATATATTATTACCTATATCTTCTAGTCGTAGTAGTAGCAGACATTCATCAGTCTCAGGAGACTATGGAGTTGTGCTCTGGTTGTCGGTCTGGAGTGGCCTCTCCAGGGCACAAAGCCAGGGTAGGTTGATACGGGGGAGAAGCTGTCAACCATGCAGCAGGTCCGCCCTCTCCACGGCGCCGAAAGTCTCCAATGGAAAGGCAAACGCCAATACGATTGGTTCCAGCGCCGTCGCAGGAACTGTGAGCTCCGGAGGTGACCTCGAAGTTGGTGAAAGTACTCATAACCCAGAGACCGCCGTGGTCGGGGCCGGAGAAGAACCAGCCCAGCAAGGGCAAGAACGACCCCAGCCTCCTGAAGCAGAGCCTGGGGCTGCTAGAGCCCAAGGAGGAGAACTTCAGAGTCCCGCACCTACGGGTTCTACGCGTAGTTCAATAACTAACTGATAAACATAACTTTAATATTGATTCATTAACTAAGTTCAATAACTAACTGATAAACCTTAAAGAACTGGTGAGAACAACTGTGTACACTTCAGTTTGCTGACATTTATTACATCTGTGCTGCTTATAAAATACGTCTGTGTTCGATCCCCGATGGTCCCAGTGCTTGTGCACCGTTACTCCACTCCGACCTCTCGCTTCTTGCAAGGTCCACGTTCGATCCCCGCTGGTCCAAGTGGCAGCTTTCCATTCCTTCACTTCGTCCTTATATATCCCAGATGATCTTAATATCCCTTCCAAGTGCTATATAATCATATTGGCCTAGTACTTTCACCTCATAATTACCTTACCTTACCTCGCTTCCTCAGAGACTTTTCCTTCCTGATTTTGTCTTCTCACGCCTCAGTTGTCAGTTGATGATGTATGATGAAGTGGATGAATGTATGACTGTTGAGTTCTTCATTAAGCAGGAAGAGTCGTGGCCAGACTGGGAGGTCGGACCCGGTGTTCACACGGTCACCAGTTGGACCCGGTGTTCACGCGGTCACCAGTTGGACCCGGTGTTCACGCTGTCACCAGTTGGACCCGGTGTTCACGCTGTCACCAGTTGGACCCGGTGTTCACGCTGTCACCAGTTGGACCCGGTGTTCACGCGGTCACCAGTTGGACCCGGTGTTCACGCGGTCACCAGTTGGACCCGGTGTTCACGCGGTCACCAGTTGGACCCGGTGTTCACGCGGTCACCAGTTGGACCCGGTGTTCACGCGGTCACCAGTTGGACCCGGTGTTCACGCGGTCACCAGTTGGACCCGGTGTTCACGCGGTCACCAGTTGGACCCGGTGTTCACGCGGTCACCAGTTGGACCCGGTGTTCACGCGGTCACCAGTTGGACCCGGTGTTCACGCTGTCACCAGTTGGACCCGGTGTTCACGCGGTCACCAGTTGGACCCGGTGTTCACGCGGTCACCAGTTGGACCCGGTGTTCACGCTGTCACCAGTTGGACCCGGTGTTCACGCGGTCACCAGTTGGACCCGGTGTTCACGCGGTCACCAGTTGGACCCGGTGTTCACGCGGTCACCAGTTGGACCCGGTGTTCACGCGGTCACCAGTTGGACCCGGTGTTCACGCGGTCACCAGTTGGACCCGGTGTTCACGCGGTCACCAGTTGGACCCGGTGTTCACGCGGTCACCAGTTGGACCCGGTGTTCACGCGGTCACCAGTTGGATCCGGTGTTCACGCGGTCACCAGTTGGACCCGGTGTTCACGCGGCCACCAGTTGGACCCGGTGTTCACACGGTCACCAGTTGGACCCGGTGTTCACGCGGTCACCAGTTGGTCCCGGTGTTCACGCGGCCACCAGTTGGACCCGGTGTTCACGCGGTCACCAGTTGGACCCGGTGTTCACGCTGTCACCAGTTGGACCCGGTGTTCACGCGGTCACCAGTTGGACTCTGCTTAAGCCATGTAAAGCAGACAGATAAGATGGCAATATATAAGGGGAAAAAATTAAAAAGCTAGGATATAAAACTAATTGAGATCAAAAGCAT
This sequence comes from Procambarus clarkii, assembly GCF_040958095.1. Lineage (NCBI taxonomy): Eukaryota > Metazoa > Arthropoda > Malacostraca > Decapoda > Cambaridae > Procambarus > Procambarus clarkii. The sequence continues at coordinate 5,397,652 of NC_091187.1, read as the reverse complement.
AAATTACTAAAGTAGGGGAAAAAATAACAAATGACTTCATAAAAAAATTATCCAATTGCCAACAGCAACTTGGTAGTACGAGTCTAAGTCTAAGAAACAAAAAAAATTTAAATGCTGTTATCTGCAATGAAACAATACATACTATTGCACGTACCGAAACATTGATCAATGTAAAAAATAGAGAACTATTTGCTGAATGTCCCATAAATGGATTTAAACTATTTTACACAAAGAGGGGGGAGAAGCCATGTATGTTAGGGAATATTTGAAATGTAGTCTCGAAAAGTACACAACTGTGATAGGAAAATTAGGTCACATGGAGGAGTGGGTCTGTATACTATGGAAGACCTTGTATGCTCGGAGCTCCTTAACATTACAAATGAGGTGGTAGAGGTATTGGGATTAAAAATAGAGAAAATAAATTTAGTGATTATTCTAATATACAAACCGCCAGATGCAACGGCCGAGGAATTCACAGAACAGATAAACAAAATGGAGAACTCGATACCTCATATTATCTTCCTAGGTGACTTCAACTTGCCTAGTCTAAGATGGAGAATAGCAAACAATAATATTATACCAGGAAATTTATTGAGACCTAACCACTCAGCTTCCTGGCAATACGTTAGTAATGAATAAATATGATATATTTACTCATTATAATGTTGGTGCTGAATGTACAACACGAAAAAACATAATTTTAATCTGAAAAAGTATCTTTTTATAAAGAAATTAGACGAAAATAAAGAGCTGGTGACGCCAAATCAAGTCGACGATCCAAGCGTCGGTTAGGTTAAGTTAGGTCAACCTAACCTAACATATCATATTTATTCATTACTAACGTATTGCCAGGAAGCTTTGTGAAGCTTGTGTAGCTTGTGGTAGCTTGTGGTAATTAGACGGACCCTCATTTTAACAGAAACTTGGCTAAGTAAAGACTATACCCAACTCTACAACTTAGCTGGTTATAAAGGCATTCATAATTGCAGGCCTAGAAAAAAAGGAGGTGTTATACCAAAACAGATGCAGAACTAGGAAACAGGATTTCTTCAACAGAAATTTTGAAATTGTTCACAATTTTTGTTACACCAAAGTTGGAGTATGCAGCAGTTGTATGGTGCCCATATCTTAGAAAGCATATCAACAAACTGGAAACGGTGCAGAGACATGCCACTAAGTGGCATTAACTAAATGCCATTAAATATGCCAAATATACTACATAAATATACATACTACACATGCACAATAATTGTCCTGGGTCCAATGTCCTGGGACCTCTGATATTCATAGTATATATATATATATATATATATATATATATATATATATATATATATATATATATATATATATATATATATATATATATATATATATATATATATATATGTCGTACCTAGTAGCCAGAACTCACTTCTCAGCCTACTATGCAAGGCCCAATTTGCCTAATAAGCCAAGTTTTCATGAATTTTTTGTTTTTCGACTACCTAACCTACCTAACCTAACCTAACCTAACTTTTTCCGCTACCTAACCTAACCTAACCTATAAAGATAGGTTAGGTTAGGTTAGGTAGGGTTGGTTAGGTTTGGTCATATATCTACGTTAATTTAAACTCCAATAAAAAAAAATTGACCTCTTACATAATGAAATGGTTAGATTTATCATTTCATAAGAAAAAAATTAGAGAAAATATATTAATTCAGGAAAACTCGGCTTAGTAGGCAAATCGGGCCTTGCATACTAGGCCGATAAGTGCGTTCTGGCTATTAGGTACGACATATATATATATATATAAATATAAATATATATATATATACATAAATATATATATATATATATATATATATATATATATATATATATATATATATATATATATATATATATATATATATATATAAATATAAATATATATATATATATACATAAATATATATATATATATATATATATATATATATATATATATATATATATATATATATATATATATATATATATATATATATATATATATATATATATATATATATATATATCACCAACACACCTCCAGGGCCACCAACACACCTCCAGGGCCATCAACATGCCTCCAGAGCCATCAACACAACACCACCATCAACACACCTCCAGGGCCATCAACACACCTCCAGGGCCACCAACACACCTCCAGGGCCACCAACACACCTCCAGGGCCACCAACACACCTCCAGAGCCATCAACACGCCTCCAGGGCCATCAACACAACACCACCATCAACACACCTCCAGCCAGGGCCACCAACACACCTCCAGGGCCACCAACACACCTCCAGGGCCACCAACACACCTCCAGGGCCACCAACACACCTCCAGGGCCACCAACACACCTCCAGGGCCACCAACACACCTCCAGGGCCATCAACACACCTCCAGGGCCACCAACACACCTCCAGGGCCATCAACACACCTCCAGGGCCACCAACACACCTCCAGGGCCATCAACACACCTCCAGGGCCACCAACACACCTCCAGGGCCATCAACACACCTCCAGGGCCACCAACACACCTCCAGGGCCACCAACACACCTCCAGGGCCACCAACACACCTCCAGAGCCATCAAGACGCCTCCAGGGCCATCAACACAACACCACCATCAACACACCTCCAGCCAGGGCCAACAACACACCTCCAGCCAGGGCCACCAACACACCTCCAGGGCCACCAACACACCTCCAGGGCCACCAACACACCTCCAGGGCCACCAACACACCTCCAGGGCCATCAACACACCTCCAGGGCCATCAACACAACACCACCATCAACACACCTCCAGCCAGGGCCATCAACACAACACCACCATCAACACACCTCCAGCCAGGGCCAACAACACACCTCCAGGGCCACCAACACACCTCCAGGGCCACCAACACACCTCCAGGGCCACCAACACACCTCCAGGGCCACCAACACACCTCCAGGGCCATCAACACACCTCCAGGGCCATCAACACAACACCACCATCAACACACCTCCAGCCAGGGCCATCAACACAACACCACCATCAACACACCTCCAGCCAGGGCCACCAACACACCTCCAGGGCCACCAACACACCTCCAGGGCCACCAACACACCTCCAGGGCCACCAACACACCTCCAGGGTCATCAACACACCTCCAGGGCCATCAACACAACACCACCATCAACACACCTCCAGCCAGGGCCACCAACACACCTCCAGCCAGGGCCACCAACACACCTCCAGCCAGGGCCACCAACACACCTCCAGGGCCACCAACACACCTCCAGGGCCACCAACACACCTCCAGGGCCATCAACACACCTCCAGGGCCATCAACACAACACCACCATCAACACACCTCCAGCCAGGGCCATCAACACAACACCACCATCAACACACCTCCAGCCAGGGCCATCAACACAACACCACCATCAACACACCTTCCAGCCTACCACCAGAAGCTTATATATATACTACACATGTCTAAGAGCAAATAAAAGAAAACAGTTACCTTAACTATTGAAGATTCAGCAGGAGTTTGTGGATAAGCCAGCAGCAGTCCCTCTCGACACGGTTTTAAAATGGCGGCGACTACCACAACATGCAACGAGCCTAAAGAATGTCCAGCGCTAGCATTCTCTAAACGCTATTATATATTATCAAGCAATACGGAAATCTAAAATAAAAAAAATGATACAAATAATTGTATTAAATATTTATTTGCAATTACAATACCTCGGGAATATATTTTTGCGTTAGCAAAACATATTAAGTTCGTATTTAGTTTAACTCATTTAAATTCTTTACAAATAATAACCTGATTTTACCTGATGGCCACTAACATTAATGTTTTATGTTGATACATTTCATACCCTTATTATTTCAATTTCTTTCTTTATTATGCACCCCATACCCATCCGTGGGCGGTGGTGTAAAGGATTACAGAGGCACATAATGGGTTCAGGAACTGAACTCTCTAGTTTGTTTAGCTAAGCAAATAAAAATTTTTGACGCTAGTTACAAAATTATTAATGTTATATATACATGTACACACTCTCATACATACATGTACATATATATATATATATATATATATATATATATATATATATATATATATATATATATATATATATATATATATATATATATATATATATATATGTATATATATATATATGTATACATATATACATACACATACATATTTATAATCACCCACACAAATACACACATCAATAATCTCTGTGTCACTTATTTTATACATGTTCTTGTAGAACATTCTATTGCGAACACATTGGGCGCTGCCCAATAAACTCGCCCCTCGGGGCAAAATTATTTTTTTTTTTAATCTTGGTGGAACATAAAATGGCCGCCTGTGTTATGCTGTCGTCAGATGGCGCTGTGACGTCACAGATGAGGGAAGCACGTACTGCGCATTAATGCCTCGATCCCTCGTTATTTATTATTTTATTTATTTATATATATACAAGAACGTACATTGGGGGGTTAAGAGACAACATAGAGCTTAAGTTAGAATTATAATCTTGTAAAACCACTAGCTTGCATATAGCGTTCGGGCAAGTCCTTAAACTAATCTTTGAGCAAAATTCTTAAACAAAGTTTTAAAGAAATAATTAAATGTAAAATTGATAAAAAGTGTTTAACAGGTACATTACAGCTTTACTTTACAAGTACATATGATTTTAAGTAGGATAATTACAGTAAAATTGTCAAAAAATTGTTTACAGGTACGATGCAAGAATTTTCGACACAAAAGCAGATCAGAACAATACACAATAATGAACAAGGAATCCTAAGTACAATTAGGAAAACATCTCAGGGTTATACATTGGATTACTGAAGCACAATATGAGGATCATTACAAATAGTAATGCAGTAGAATATGCACTCATATTCTATTATTAAGTTAATATTAAGTTCCTTCCTCATGTTAAGTATCTTTGTGGTACTAGGGACATCCAAGGATTATCTTCAAGGCTTCGTTCTGCAAGTTTTCAAGCCCTTTAAGCTTTCTTTCAGTCATCAATGCAAGCAGAGATGCAACATAATCCACTAAAGATCTGATGTATGCAATGTACATCATTTTGACAATTGTGACATTGGCACCATAGCCTGAGTGATAACCTGCAACATCTCCAAGAGGGCTTATATGGAGCCTCTCATTATACTGACGACAGAGTCTGAATACAACAGGACAATACAAGACCAAGGTATTTGAATCTGTTAACATAGTCAAGCTGGGAAGCCATCATACAGTTGCATCTTGCGAACAGCTCCTCCCTGCCTGGGTGGACACCCGTTTAGTATCTTTGTTTCCTCTGCTGAGATATGACTAAACTAATTTTTGTCAAGGGCAGAGTAAATTATATCAAGGAGACTAATAATTGCATCGTTGTACTCTTTTGAGAGCGGAAGCCTAACTGACAGGGGCTAAGAATGTCGAATTTTACGAGATAGGAGTAGAGCTGTTTGTAGATAATTTTTTCAAATATTTTTGATAGTATGGGTAGGTTCGATATTGGTCTGTAGTTGTTTATGTCTGACGGATTACCTCCTTTATGAACTGGCGTTACTCTTGCGTTTTTAAGGATATCAGGGAAGGTATGACACTCAAGGGATTTGTTGAACAGCAGAGCTATAGGTGGTGCAAGGGCATGGGAGGCGCTCTTGTATACAATGGATGGGATTTCACTGATGTTCCCAGCTTTGGTTTTAGTGAGTGTATGATGGACACAACATCTGACGGGCTGACTGGTGAGAGGAGAAGTGAGTTTGGATAGCTGCCTGAGAGATATGTGTCTGAGTCTGTGGGATTTTACTTGCAAGGTTAGCACCAATCGATGAAAAGAAGCTATTAAATTCATTCGCCATTTCTAAGTCAGATGACAGTGGTAAGGCCATCCTTAGAGAGTGTTATCTGGTTGTGGGAGTGTTGTTTAGTTCCCAGGATGTTAGAGATGGTATTCCATGTGCTTTTCATGTTGCCTTTTGCTTCTTTGAATCTAGTCTCATAGTATGAAAGTTTTGCTTTTCTTATGATACTGGTAAGCACTGATGAGTACCTTTTAACTACTTCCATTGGAATTAGGCCACTCCTAAATTTCTTTTCGTATTCATGTTTTTTGTTGATTGATTTAATTATGCCACTTGTGAGCCACGGGTTATTTTTTCTTTTATCAGTTACTTGTTTGGTAAGGAGGGGACAGTGAGTGTTGTAGAGGCTTAGAGTTTTGGAGAGAAAGAGGTTAGTTGATGAGTTTATATCCTGTGAATTATTAAATTCAGATTCCCAGTTAATATTGTGAAGTGCATTAGAGAGATTGCCTAAAGCTGATTCACTATGTAGCCTGAATGAAAGTTTTTTGGTTTCTGGTGGTGATGTGTCAATGTTTGCTATGAGGAAAGTAGGATAGTGGTCAGTTGTTCTGTCATAAATTACCCCAGATGTAAGGGGAGCTGTTATATTAGTCCAAAGGTGATCCAGGGTAGTGGCAGATGTTTGAGTGACTCGGGTGGGCTTGGTGATTGTGGGGATTAGCATACAGGAGTGCATGCTGTTACGGAAATAGTCAACTTGAGGGTTGTTTTCAACATTCAATAAAGAAATTCTGGAGGGCTTCTGTGCAAGGGTTAGGATGAGCTAGCCTAAGCATTTTTATACCAATTTGACAGTTATTTTCAGTAACACGATAAACAACGCTCGGAATATTAAGTTCCTTTCTCATATTAAGTATCTTTGTGGTACGAAGGCACCCAAGGATTATCCTCACGGCTTCGTTCTGCAATTTTTCAAGCCCTCCAAGCTTTCTTTCAGGATGCCTTAAAGTTAGTTTAGTTCATTTATTATGCACCCCATACCCATCTTGTGGGCGGTAGTGGAAAGGGTTACAGAGGCACATAATGGGCTCAGGGACTGAACCCCACAATTCATTTAGCTAAGCAAGTTACAATCTTGATGAGCTAGTTACAAAATTCAGTATAAGTCGTCACATCAACAATGGGTTCGAGATCGATCACAAGTACAGTTTCTAAATTAAGCAACTGACATATGTGGAGAGCTAGTGTCACAATTGATATGTTTGTCCTGCACACCGCCCCCCATCCAGTGGGCAGCGGTGGATAGGTTACAATCGCTTTGTTACTACTTACAGTTAGCAAACTGGGGATATTTGGCTAAAATTTCTTATACCAGATCATTTTGAATGAAATATTGACACATCGTTGGTACATTGGTTATAGAATTGTCTCTGAATTCACTATCACATAGTGACGGAGGGTGTGCGAATAATTTTGTTGACAGTTAACATTTGGTCAGGTCTACATCGGCAGATAATGAGAATTCCCAGAAATACTTGTAACCGAGTCTAAGCCGAGCAGTAGTAACATCTAGAAGTCTGCTGATTTTATTGGATGAACCATAGATGTGTCGCTCCTCTTGCATAATAGTATTGAACGAAAGTTAATCTCCCCAAACACTTTCGCGTTTTGGGCAAGTTACCCCTCCACTCTCTCCATTTTTTTTTTTGGACATTCCCTGGTAGTGTGCGGAAATACTGAAAAGTGTATACTCTTTTCAACTTTGTCACCTTAATTCTCGTCCTATGTCTTTCATTTTGGTATCAATGCGTTCGCAATAGAATTCCCAACAGAACTATGTGCATATAATGTCAAAGACAGCAGCGCGCTCCACCCGCCGACAAGATGAATGTAGGCCAAGGGTACCAGAAAAAAAAGCTGAGCCACCCTCAGGCAACTCTCATTACATTAGAGAGCGTGATAATACTGAAAAGTGTATACCCTTTTCAACTTTGTTACCTCAATTCTCATCCTAGGTTTTTCAATTTAGCATCAATGTGTTCGCAATAGAATTCTCTACAGGACTAAAGGCATATAAACTCCAAAAGCCCGGCTTACCATCCGCAACAAACAGAGAAAGCGAGAGCGTGTTACCAGGGAGCGCACAAGAGCGATAAAATGTATACACTCTTTTCATTCTGGTCACCTCAATTGTCATCCTAGGTCTTTCATTTTGGTATCAATGTGTTCGCAATAGAATTTCCAACCGGAATATATGCATGAAATGTCAAAAACAGCAGCGTGCTCCACCCGCTGACGTGATGAAAGCACGGCGGACCATCCGCACAAAACAGAGAAAGTGAGAGAAAGTAACCCAGGAGCACTCTAGTGCAATGTAATGTCAACACTCTTTTCACTTTGGTTACCTCAATTCTCGTCATATGTCTTTCATTTTGGTATCAATGTGTTCACAATTGTATCTGCTGGCATTTTACGCTTTGCTTGGATCTGAAGGGTTTTAGGCTCACCACGATGCAATCTGATAGTACCACACGTGTATATACCTATCTTCAAGCAGCAATTCACTCATTCAAACCGACTTATAATAGTTATCCATATATAAATGGTAATCTTTGTTCTACCTGTTAACCTGTCATATGAAGAAAGATTGTCAAAGCTTATATTACATTCTCTAGAAAAGCAAAGAATTAGGAGTGACATATGGTAGAGGTGCACAATGGGATGAATGGACATAACAAAGGGGACATTAATGGGGTATTAAAAGTAGCAACACAAGACAGAACTCGAAACAAAGTGTAAAAATTGGAAAAATTTAGATTTAGGAAAGAACTGCATGGGTAAATACACTGGGTTTGTACCTTAAGGTTCATGTATGCAATATTACAGAGTTCCAATTAACTCCCATGCATGCTGTTAATTTATGTTATGTTCATGTTTTTTATGTTAAAATGTTTTTGTTGATTTGTTTGTATATTTTCATAAGTAAAGCATGCTTACCGTCTTATTCCAAGTTTTATGATAACTTTACAAGGTTTAAAACATAAAGTTCAATATATATTCTGGTTTTCACACAGGAATTATACGTTAATATAACATCATAATAACGTAATGATGTCGTGTAAATAACGTTATACTGACGTCATATAAATGTTATATTTAAGTTATAAGAACGTAAACTGGATAGCTTTACAGAAAGTAAACAAAAAAAACTAAATGTTGACTGAAAATTATTTATTCTTAAATATAAAGCATGAAAACATTATAATTCCATAGCATTTACTATTATTTTTAAATTTTTACATAAATCTTAAAAAACTGTGTCTCAAGAATAAATGTTTTTAGTTATATCCTTTGGTTTTAAGAACATCAGATATACGTATTTATGTCAAAAGTTACAGTATTACCTTTGTGGAACCATTTAAAAACGTCCACAAACGTTCTGTGTTTGCTGGGCAGTTGGACCCGGTGTTCACGCGGTAGCCAGTTGGACCCGGTGTTCACGCGGTCACCAGTTGGACCCGGTGTTCACGCGGTCACCAGTTCCAACTCTGCAATAACTATAGCTTGTTTTTTTCCATATATTGGTTACTAAATACTTTAGTTTTAATCAAAAACTATTTTTCATCTATTTAATCAAATTTTATATGTTCTATCACGTTTTATTTATCAATTTAACGAAGTTTTATATCATATCTTTTTATTACATTATCTTTATTTGTTCGGTCATCATTTTTAATTAATCCAATCACCCTCTTCTTGATTTTTATTCATATATATTTATCTGTATAAACACCTTTAATAATTGTTTAATCGCGTATGTTTTTTTTTTGTCCCCAGTTTGAACTCACTCTTTGCATCTTCCTTTTTTCATTTAGTTAATCAATAATAGTTAATGTTTAATAATTCAATCGCAATTTTCATCTATTTAATTACATTTTAAATACTCAATCACGTTTAATTTGTAAATTATAGCAACTTTAATATATCTATTTATATAATTTTATCTATTTTTAAAGCATCATTTACCAGAGCAATCACCCGTTTTAAGATATTTAATCACCTATATTGCTCTAGTTAATCACCTTTGTTAGCTGTTCAATCTAATGTAATTTGTTTATTCAGTCACGTTTTATTAATTCATTTAATTGTTATTCATCTGTTTATCACTAGTTATATTTCTTTTCATTTTAATTGATTTATTCAATCACTAACTTATATAAAATTAACATATTAGCAAAAAAACATTAATATCTGGCAAGAATACAACGTTAAACACTTGATGGTGTCGGAAAATCCGACACCACTTAATAATCATACAGATAATAGCTGTATTGTATAAACAAGTTACCAATAGAAAACGTAACTTGTAGTGGAATTACCGTCTAAAGAAAACGGGATATCATCACCACATACTATTATAATTCACCAGCTATTCTGCTGGGAATTATTCTTAAATACATTAGTCTTTGGACTTTACCATCATAAAACATCTCATATAAATTAACTTAATTATCAATATTAAAGTAGAGTAAATGTGACCCTTCTATCAACTTCTGACATCTGGACAATGTAAGCAAGGCGTCAGTGAGGAAGAAGGGGCAGCCATTGTTGTTGTCACCTCGGAGACGTGTGGAGCAAATTTGGCTCCTATCATATCTGGACAATGTCGGCCAGTAGCGTCAATAGTATGGAGTGTTAGGGAGCCATTGTTGTTGTCACCTCCGAGACGTGTGGAGCAAATTCGGCTCCTATCATATCTGGACAATGTCGGCCAGTAGCGTCAATAGTATTGAGTGTTAGACATTATTGAGACCAGAGGCGCAGGGAGCAAATTCGGCTCCTGTTAATTTTACTTGGACGAAGTGTTATGGAAACCAAAGGTGTACCATTATCACACGCTGTCAACAAATTCAAGTTAAGTGTCTTTCTGAAACCCGTATATCTATCATTAGTGTCCATTAATGTCATTGGGTAGGGTGGTCCGGTTAGATCACGAAATCGCCTCATACTAAAGGTAATTAAGCCAGGTCTTCAATGTTCCATGTACAGTATTTTCTCTGATATAGCTTGTCATATATAGGTATCTGGCTTTACAGCTAGCGCCCTTTTAACAGGTCAAGACGAGGAAGCAAGGCTTTGTGCATCAGTTACTGGGTGATGGAAGCTACCTCAAAGAGGATAATTTGGTGTCTACACCCTAGTTATACCTGGTGGGCTAACCTGCTGTACTATAAGATAAGGAACCTCTTCAATGTATGTAGTATATTACTGTAGTTTGATTGG
>NC_091187.1:5344909-5386022 GCF_040958095.1 Procambarus clarkii | reverse complement strand
AGGTGCAGCACACCGAAGGTAAGTCTTCCTACGCTACTGTAGTGGACCTGGAAAAAGAGTACCCCCAGCTCCAGATCAGAGCAAAACCTAATCTCAGAGGAGAATACATTCTGAGGCCTAAAGACGAGTCGGCCGCTACGATTCTAAAAAATTACGCAAAATGTGAGGAACTGAAATCAGAGGATGAAATAAGTAAAATCATTGTCCTCCACTATACCTTGCATATGGCCCTTGGCCATCTCGAAAAGCTGAACTATGTGGTGTCAGCAGAGAGATGCCAAGTACGAACCACAAAACAGGAAACTCGACAAGTCCTTCTCACAGTAAGAGGACGGATCCCGGAGAAACTTGACCATGGAATCTGGGGTGTGTTCCAACACAGGCCTTACACCCCAGAACCCCTAAGATGCTTCAGATGTCAGAGATTTGGGCATCACAAAGATGGCTGCCAACGCCAGTGAGGTGCGGAGTCTGCAGCCAGCCCCATGACACAAAAACATGTAGTGATAAATTCAAGGCAAACCACCCTGTTCAGGCAAAATGCCCAAATTGTTCCAAGGCACATCATGCCTGGAACTTTAAATGCCCTGAAAGGCTCAAAAGGCTTCAAACGAACCCCACCACGCCTACAGCGGAGCCGAAATCCCCACCAAAACGAATACCAGCTCCCATGCCCACTAAAACCGCGTGGGGTCTACCCACTCAGGAAGAGGGGGCACACGGCCTTTCGTCATCGGCCATGGTGAAGGGTGAGAAGACCTCTGTACAGGACAAAAAGAAAGATGGAGGACACAAGAATCATGTTCAAGGCAGTCGGCCTCCCATTTCATCCAGCAAGCACACTGGGGCCAATAGGAGTAGCAATTCCAGTGTCAAAGTTACCACCGAGAAGGGTCTAAAAGCTACTAGGCCCCAAACCTGCAAAGCATTAAATAGTGCTCCCACTGAACTGAACGCTCTCTGGCCAATGCTCAAAACTTTGGTCACCGAGTTGATCGAAAGTCTGCTGTCATCACATGGAATCAAGCAAACCACAGAGACTCGGAAGGCAATTGAGCACAAGCTCAAGAAATTCGAAGATGTAATATCCACACCGTCAAGACAGCAGGGCAGGAGACACCCTCATAAAAAACAGATAGAGTCCAGCTCGTCGGAAAGCGACATTGATGAGTCAATTTCAGGTCCACTAAGAACCTATACACCAATTGCAACTTCCATGGCGTGTTCATCAGACTCCGTGGATACCACGGAATTATCAGCAAATTCCAAGAACCTAGAGGTCTAAAGATCCTGCAATGGAATGCACAAGGACTGCGCACTAAATTGCAACACTTGCAATGCATAGCAGCAACCAAGGGCATAGACATCCTGATACTACAGGAGAGCTTGCTTCGAGCCGGATTAGAACCTAAAATCTCAGGCTATCGAGGCTTCTGCCTTCCATGGATCAATGGGCAATCCAGGGGATGTGCAATCTATGTAAAATGTGACCTGATCTCCAAGTCCATAACCAGCCCACCCAATTGTGGAGCAGGGACAGAGGTAATGGGAGTTACCATTGAGCTAAGACACGACAAACTTGAAGTGTTCAATGTGTACAGGTCTCCACATGCTGAAATGGATCTCTCTGTGTTATTTGGACACGCGACAACAACAAACACAATCATTTGTGGAGATTTTAATGCCCATCATCGATTGGCACTGGGCTCGAACAGAACAAATGAAGCCGGCATTCACATTACACATCTACTGGACCAGCTTCCAGAAATACAAATCCTAAACAAGAATGAACCTACCCACATCCAAGGAGGCAGATTAGACCTAACCTTCGTTTCAGCCTCCCTAAGAGATGCAGCAACATGGTCAGTTGAGCCCACACTCACAAGCGACCACTATGGGGTCCAAATTGATCTTAAGTTAGACCTACCCACCCCACCTCCGCCTCCATCTGAAGCCTGGAACTTTGCTTTAGCAAACTGGGACCGATTTCAAAACCTCATTTCGGAGTGGCAAAGAAACTATGATCTTCCTGAAGACATTAATCAGGCAGAACAAGAATTTGTCAAAGCGATTCAAAGTGCAGCTAACCACTCAATCCCACTGAAAAAACAGTCCACCGGACACCATAAAGATCATTGGTACTATTGCGAACGTGTCAAAGAACTCAACCATAGACTCAACAGAACAAGAAAGCTATACAAAAAGCAGCCAAGTGACCGCAACAGGATCTTACTTTGTGAGGTCAAGGAACATGTGCATCGAGAGACCAGACAAATAAAAGAACAAAAGTGGCTGGAATGGTGTTCACACCTGAATGAACACACCTCTCTCGGAGAGATGTGGCAGCAAATTCACAGAGCCAAAGGGAATAAAACACCTAAAGCTCCACACCCCAAGGATCCTCAACAGGTAGCCGAAGTACTGGCAACCAGGTTTGCAGAGAGAGCAGCCAGCAATCAACTTCCACCAGATGTATTAGCAGTACAGACCGGACTAGAGGAAGAAAGGTGGCACAGAATCCTTACAGCATGTGAAGAAGTCTCTGACACTAATGCCCCCTTCACACTGGATGAGCTCAATCGGGCTAAGAAAAACTCCAAGGATACATTCCCTGGAGCCGACAAAATAACCTATAAAATGATTAGAAACCTCGGCCCAGAGGGAGACGCTGCATACCTAAGGTTAATTAATTTAGCCTGGACTTCTCAAACTAGACCTTCTGCTTGGAATAGAGCAGACATAGTGCCGATCCCAAAACCCAAAGATCCAGCTAATCCCAGACCCATCTCTCTCCAAAGCTGTGCAGCCAAGACGGCTGACAGAATGGCACTCAACAGACTGGAGTGGAAAATGCCTAAACTGCACCATGATATGTATGCCTATAGAAGAGGGGTTGGCACAGTGGAATGTATTACAACTCTGTTAGCCCACTTGAATGACAGACCAGGAATGCTGATATTCCTGGACCTCGAAAAAGCCTTTGAACTGGCTAGCGCCCCAGCTATTCTCTGCTGCCTCATTGACAAAGAGGTCAGAGGTAACCTGCTCTCCTGGACCAAAAACTGTCTCATAAACAGAGAAGCAAGAGTAAAACTTCATGGCACAGTCTCTGTGTACAAAAGACATGAAAATGGTACACCGCAAAGGAGGTATTCTCAGCCCTCTTCTCTTTAACTGTTTAATGGAAAGAATAATGAGGTTGGAACTTCCACATCACTGCAGGCTGCTAAACTACGCGGACGACTTTGTCATCATCATAAAAGGAAGGGATGCGGCGTGCCTTGCACCCAAATGCTTAGAATGCATCAGTAAAGAGGCAAAACAGATTGGGATTAAACTCAACTCCTCAAAGTCAAAGGCCATGCCCATAAAAATAGCGAAGCCCAACATCCAACTCACAGTACAGGGTCAATCAATTGAATGGGTCGACACCTATCAGTATCTAGGAATCATCCTGGACACACATATGAACTTTAATGCTGAGGTCACTTACTTGAGAGAGCGAACTGCGGCCCGGACGGCAATCCTCAGGTCGCTAACCTCCCTTTCTGGAGGAGCCAATCTGCAAGTCCTTCGCACATACTATGTACAGGCAGTCAGATCAGTGATCTATTATGCCGCACCTGCACTCACAAATCTATCACAACAACAGTGGAAAAAGCTTGAAGTTGCCCAAAACAATGCTATGAGAGCTGCACTAGGAGCCCCCATGTGGACCAGGCTTGAAACTCTTAGACTGGAGACGGGTTTGCCCTCTCTACAAGAAAGAATATCACAAAGGACAGCTACAATTGTCAGTAAGATAATTATTTCTGCTGATCCAATCCCAGTACGGCAGGCCTTGGTGGTTGGACTAGGCCAAAACAATGGAAACTCTTGGGTTGCAAGAGCAGGAAAAGTCCTAAACAGACTACATTTAAAATAAATAAATAAATAAATAAATAAATAAATAAATAAATAAATAAATAAATAAATAAATGAATAAATAAATAAATAAATGTTTATTTAGGTAAGGTACATACATACAATAAATTTTAACAAAGATTGGTGGACTTATAGATAGAGCTAGTACATACAATGCCTAAAGCCACTGTTACGCAAAGCATTTCGGGCATGAAAAAACATGATCCTTGATAGAGAGGGTGATCATCCACACCCAAATTACACTCCTTCCGCGCCGTGGGAAGAGCCTACTTTCAAAATAGTAATAGAAAGTTTCCCAATGAAAAAGGCTGCCTATGATCCGACAATCCTAAGGCGCATAATAGAAGAGCAAATGTATAGCATAGCAGTAGCAGGAGCCACCCACATCTTCACAGACGGATCGGTGGACACAGAATATGAGAGTGCTGGCGCTGCTCTTTGCACTGCCAGCGTACAGGCATATTGGAGACTGGGAAAACTAGTATCATCAACCCAAACTGAGCTGTTTGCCATACAACAGGCATTCGCATATATGATTGCGCAAAACACTCAAAATGCAATCATACACACAGCCTCAAAAGCTGCACTTCAAATACTAGGACAAAAACAGTGGAAAGATAACGTGGAAATAATTACCACCATTTTGTATCTTGGAGCAGTCGCTAAAGGCAAAGCACTCAACATAACTTTAAACTGGATCCCATCCCATATTGGAATCCCATTAAATGAAAAAGCTGATGAAATTGCTAAATTGGCCACTCGTCATCCAGTGATACATAAAACAATTCAACCCAGCCTAGAGAACATAAAAAACATCATCACCAAAAAACTCTCACATCTCAACAAAGCCGACCTACACCAGAGAATAGCTGAAGGTTCGCCATCTGCAACATGGTATCTTCAGGTAACCAAATTAGAAAGGTTAAATATCCCAAAAGGAATCCACAGGGAAATAGCAGTTAGGTTATATAGACTACGTCTAGGTTACAGATGCAACTGGGAGATTTGTGAACCCCGACAGAGAGTGCTTCTTCTGCCAAACTGTCACAGAAAAGCCATTACTTCACTATCTTCTGGAATGTGAAGCAACCAATGACCTTCGAAGAGCTTTAAGAGTTACTGAATCATGCAGTGGCCACCCTGAAGCCATCAACACAGCCACTCTCCTGGTCAACAAAGGTGTTCAGCAGCTGGACACCCTCATAAAGACTGTGAAGCAGTATCCTCCCCCGCGATAACAGCTTGATGGTTAAATGCAAACTCAGAATACTGAGAAAAAAAATTGTACCACTTACGGGCTATTCATGCCCGTGCCACCTCTTGGGTGGCTTAATCTTCATCAATCTATAGCTCTGCTGTTCAACAAATCCCTTGAGTGTCATACCTTCCCTGATATCCTTAAAAAAGCAAGAGTAACGCCAGTCCATAAAGGAGGCAATCCGGCAGACATAAACAATTATAGACCAATATCAAACCTACCCATACTATCAAAAATATTTGAAAAAATTATCTACAAACAGCTTTACTCCTATCTCGTAAAATTCGACATTCTTAGCCCCTGTCAGTTTGACTTCCGCTCCCAAAAGAGTACTAACGATGCAATTATTAGTCTCCTTGATATAATTTACTCAGCCCTTCAAGTTCAAGTTCAAGTATGTTTATTGAGATAAGCAAGAAATACATCTCAAAGGGATAGAGTAGCTTAGGCTATTTGTACCCCCTCTACTTCAAGTCCCTCAAGGGGCGCACAAATTCAGTGAGTACAAATAGACAAATAACATTACAAGAATCCCATTTAACATTGCAGGTTAATATAGTAAGTACAGCATATAATTGTTACACTCTCGGGGCAAAATTCTTGTAGCTCCTAAGTATACTGTCTATCATACCATTATCACACATCCAAATAATTTGATGTGGTACACTATTTATTTCCTTATTTCTATAGTTTTCAATAAGTTGACACTCTAATACATAATGTTCTAAGGTGTGGGCGTGCGGCATACGACATAATTTACACTCCTTATCTTTTTCACTGACATCAACACCGTATTGCCAGATATATTTGTATCCTAATCTTAATCTCATGTAAATTGAATCTGTTGGGATTGAGTACTACAGATGTTGGAGGTAGCATGTTTGGAGCAGATGCTCTTTTGTTTCTGATCTTGTTAATAATATGTCATGTACCTGATAATTGTTTTTCTGAGGTTGGAAGAAAACGTGCTCAGATTGGGGGACTTGTTTATTTTATAATGGTAAATAATAAATTAATAAATAATAAATTAATAAATTAATAAATAATAAAATAATTATTATTATATAATAAATAATAATAATAACAAATAGTATAATGATAAGCAATTATTTTTAATGAATCAAATAGCTAATTAGGATGAATGATAAATAATTATTGACTAGTGCATAACAATAAAGTATTAAGGAATAATTATAATGAATAATCCTTAATGATAAAGTAGAAATCAATTACAATTAATAACTACATCTATAGGTAGTAAATGAAAGTTGCATTAATTTAATTACACTAATTACAATTCATGGGAATATTTCTTAGCTATCTGCAGGCTTATCACTTTGGGGGTTCCGGCGGAGGATCCCCAATCCCGTGAGGGCCAGCGGCGCGGAACCCCCAACCCCGAAGGGCAAACGCGGCGGCTGGCCGCTGTAACTAGGAATGTGTGTCGACCTCATGGGTGCAGTAGTCTGCCCTCGGGCTCCATCCCTTTTCCTTGTTCATCAATGGTGTACCTTGTGCGCCTTCCGTAGTCGGTTCTGGAAGTATTAAGGCGTAAGGGTGGGCAGAAACAGGCATGCAGTATGAACGTGACGGGCAAGGAACCTACCCCTTAAGGGTACTGCTGGAATTAGTTTCCAAGAGGAGGGGGACATTTCCGGAAGCGAACTGGGCAAGTGTCATTAATGGATAAAGCCATGGTTATACCCTGCAGATACTCTGAAAAGGAACACTGGCATAGGGAATAGGAATGACTAGAGGGGAAAGGAAGAGAAAAAAGGTCTTCCAGGAAACTAGTCTGTAGCGAAGTGAGGTAACTATCAAACCGAGCAGAACTTTAGCGGGAAAAAGACCCAGACAAGTAAAAAAGGTTGGAAAAACCAGTTACCGTATCTGGGTCAAGGGCAGAAGTTAATCCAGGGGGAGGGATCTAGCAAGCAATAATTCATTTCAAAATAATCCAATAGAATAGTATAGAACAATAGAACAGCCCAACATAATCAATATTTATATGACCACTATGTGTACAATATCAAATCAATATATAAATAAAACCTTAAAACAATTATAAGAACATGTCTTAAGGCGTAACTGCAACATGCTTGCGTCCAGAGTGACATGAATTATAAGGATGGTAACCGAGTCCGTTACAGTGATCTCCATTGTAAGTTGGCCTCCGAAAAAGCATGTTAAGAGCTGAATAGTTAGCCTAAGAAACTGCCTTATGAGGCGTAAATGAGTTTAGTCTGAGTGTCGATGAGCATTCTGCGAGCAGCAGTACCCCAAGAACTTCAAGATCTGGGGATCTGAGGCAAAGAGAAATGGACACCAGGAAGGCTAGGGATCCGTAAATGTAAAATAATTAATGTAATTAATATAGTAAAATAACAGAAATAAGGACGAAAATAGTAAACCAACTCCCAGACCCCAGACGTAACGGCTGGCCCAGCTAATGGGCTTAGTACGGGCCGACCGAGGGCATGGCGAAAAATGCCAGAGAAAACGATAACAAGTAAAGCAGAGGGAGGGTAGAAGTAAGGCGACTAAAAACCCGGACCTAATAATTAAGAACTTAAATAAGTAGTAGTATGATACAGTAGGAACTGTATAAATAGATAAATAAGTAAATGTCCCACACTGGGGAGGAGGAAGTAAGCAGGGAAACCCTAACCTTAACAAACCAACAATAACGTAGCATTCAAAACACGAACACTAGTGGTCAACAAGGGCAAAATAAGGGCTTAAACAACCGTTGCCAAATGTAAACTGTAAAACCTGCCTCTGAACATCGGCAGCTGGAACACCTGCAGCTGGACATTGGCAACTGGTGCATCGACATCTGCCAAAGATAAATAAATAGTGGCAACTGGCCACCAGGGAAAACTTCGGATATAAGTAGAAAACCAACTGCAAGACAATTAGGGACCATATAGAACCTGGGAGCCAACAAGGGAATGATGAGTATCTTCGGCCGCTGCCGAAGATACAAAATTAGCGGCAACGGGCCAAGGGGGAAACTGCAGCAGTAAGGGAAGTGCGACTGCAAAACAGAACATGCTCAAAATAATGCTGGAATGTACCTCTTTAGAGAAAACGGGATTAATGCATGAAGCTGAAATAAATTACAATCAAATACAATAAACTGAAAGGAGTGCTAATGGGCACAACGTCGGCTGGAACGCTTCTGCTGGAACTTCGGGGGCTGGCGCGTCGGCAGCTGGACCCTTGGGAGCTGGAACGCAGTAGGATGGCCATTATTAGTTGGGACCGCTTCAACTGGAACATCAGAAACAACTTCAGCCGTAGCATGGGAGCTGGTCCAACAACCGCTGGAACGCCAGCAGCTGGACCATGTTCCGCCTGAACAGCAGCAAGCTGGGACAGCAACAGCTGTACCCACAGCAGCTTGAACACCGACTGCCGGGAATGTCAGCAGCCGGAACACCAACAGCTGCAGCAGCTGGACACCAAAATTGAGCAACAACGTAGTAAGAGAGTGGCAGCTCAGACACTAGGGCAGACGGCTGGACCAGCTGCAACAGACCCAACCGAGCATCGGCCGCTAGAACACAGTGACACGTCGCAGGAAGAACGTCGGCCGGACATCAACCCCTAAACGAAGGCAGCGAAGACGTCGGTGGCTGTGAAAACCTTCCGGGTGTAGCGAGTAGATTATCCCAATAATATACTCGCTCCAAATGCATTGTTAATATTCCTGTCAACATTTGGAGATGAATGAGGCGAGGTGTTGCCCGAGCATATAAGCAGCAGAATAGCAAACATTAGCTAGTCTACTTTCAATTGTGGTCTAGAGCAGACACTTGCGAGATACTGTACCGACGCTCAGTGCGCTCAACTCACACCAAAGTATCACCTGTGTACTTCTGTATATTCGACCAAATATATATATAGTATCTTAGTGTCTGTGTTTATTTGTCACCATACTTTACATAACAATAGAACCGTTACATTGGTGACCCCAGAGAGTTTCGACGATACCCAGCCATGATGGACTACAACATGGACTCTCACTGGACCTCTACTGCTACTGTTTGCTGTGATGGAACACTGCCAACACCCTCGCCACAGCTATGATTTTCATCGCGTCCATCTCTGCATTTTCATCTACTACGGCTTGCTGCTCCACGATCGTTACTCACTCATCTGACAGCCTCATCAATGATTACATCATGTTGGATCTACAGCTTGTCCTGCCGACTCTCCGTCGCTGCCAGGGCACTGCTTGTCCTACGCCCACGACAGCTGCTCTGTCATCAGATTCATCTACATGTTCACTGCATTTTGATACTCGGCCGACTCAAGCCCTTTGCGCAGTACAGGACTTACAGCTTGCGTTTCCGACACTTCGTCGCCTTCAGGACAATTCAGCTCTAGATGTGATTACCTCGTTGTCCTAACTACGTGCCTACATTACCTCCTATGGTCCTGGTGCCCGAGCCCATCCGCCCCGGATCTAAATGCTCCACCAGCGACCCAAGGACGCAACAATTATGCACATTCTTCTCTCCTGCTACACCCAGCTTGTCCACACACTGCCTACATCTTCTGGTACCAGACTACAATTTCCACAGTCAACAATGTAGTACTCGGCGTGTACAGTCCTAATCAACCCAAGACGCTACAGCTTCGACACAGAGCAGACAGCAGACTATGACCGCATCGAGCCGCCATACTCTCGCTCCCCGAGTTCAGACACTCACAATTCTCAATCGAGCCGCCACGCTCTCCCACATAGAGCTCCACGACTCCGGCCTCACTCAGCTCTCTGCTCTGCTCCAGGCTTCGTCTCAACGTCTGCGACACTGCTAAATCCAGAGACACATCCGCCGACTACGCAGTTCACTTTTCGACCACAGTTACCAGCAGCACCGCCACCTACGACAACGGACGATCCTGTACATCCCCTGGGAGGGGGAGTTCTGTAGCGAGTAGATTATCCCAATAATATACTCGTTCCAAATGCATTGTTAATATTCCTGTCAACCTTTGGAGATGAATGAGGTGAGGCGTTGCCCGGGCAACACGGTGAGGTGTTGCCCGAGCATATAAGCAGCAGAATAGCAAACATTAACTAGTCTACTTTCAAATGTGGTCTAGAGCAGACACTTGCGAGATACTGTACCGACGCTCAACTCACACCAAAGTATCACCTGTGTACTTCTGTATATTCGACCAAATATATATATAGTATCATAGTGTCTGTGTTTATTTGTCACCATACTTTACGTAACAATAGAACCGTTACACGGGCTACACCGGCAGACAAAACGTCTGGATAAACCAGCGGCCTGGGGGACATTGTGACTTCCGGGCTACACCGGGCAGACAACACGTCTGGATAAACCAGCGGCCTGGAAGGCCGCATATTTATATTTATTTATTTATTTATTTATGCATATACAAGAATGTACATAAGGAATGTGAGGATACAAATATGGTAATTACAGTCTTGTAAAGCCACTAGCACGCACAACGTTTCGGGCAGGTCCTTAATCTAAGAAAATTTTAAGGAGGTAAATACTTGCAAAATTTATAGACAAAAAATGATAACAGTAACATGAAATGAAAAAAAGAAGATGAGAGAAAATTGTAGGTACAGTATATTAAAGCACATAGGTAGCTAAGATTGATTGCAATGACAGCTTGAATGGTAGTTGACAAAATTGGTAATCACAATACAGCATATGGCTAGCACATAAAAGAAGACAGCAATGAACACAATGATAAGGTTGTTTGATATGTTCTTGCCCGAAACGCATTGCGTAATAGTGGCTTTAGGCTTTGTATGTACTAGCTCTATCTATATATCAATCCATTAATGTAACATCACTTGTATGTATATACCTTACCTGAATAAACATCTGACATCTGAATCTGATATTACATAAAAGTTAGGAGATTGGGTAACACTAGGTACAGAGCAAATTTAAAGCTCAGTGTAGGAAACTAAGAAGATGAAGTTAGGTACTTTTTGGTTTTGCTTTTAAATAAGGCAAAAGTTTTACAGTTTTTCAATTCACTAGGGAGTGAGTTCCATAGACTAGGTCCCTTAATTTGTATAGAGTGTTTACACAGATTAAGTTTGACCCTGGGGATATCAAAGAGATATTTATTTCTGGTGTGGTGATAATGGGTCCTATTACATCTGTCCAGGGAGAGTTTCAGAGCATGGTTTGCATTTAAGAACAGGGTTTTGTAAATGTAGTTGACACAAGAGAATGTGTGGAGGGAGTTAATATTTAGCAAGTTTAGGGATTTAAACAAGGGAGCTGAGTGTTGTCTGAAAGCAGAGTTAGTTATTATTCTGATAGCAGATTTTTGCTGTGTGATGATGGGCTTAAGGTGGTTTGCAGTGGTAGACCCCCATGCACAGATACCATAATTAAAATAGGGGTAGATTAGTGCATAATATAGTGAGAGGAGAGCAGAGTTAGGAATATAATATCTGATTTTGGAGAGTATACCAACTGTCTTAGAGACTTTCTTAGTTATGTGATGAATGTAGGTGCTGAAGTTGAGTCTCTTGTCTAGGAATAGGCCACGAAACTTGCCATCATTTTTATTACTGATGTTAATGTTGTCTATCTGTAGCTGAATTGCATTTGATGATTTGCTTCCAAATAAGGTGTAGTAAGTATTTTCGATGTTTAATGTTAGTTTGTTCGTTGACATCCATAAGTGGACTTTCTTTAATTCATTATTCACAACATTATTTAGTGTATGTGGGTTGAGGTTTGAATAGATAAAGGTAGTATCGTCAGCAAACAATATAGGTTTGAGAATATTAGAGACATTAGGCAGATCGTTTATATATATAAGAAATAGAAGAGGTCCTAAGATGCTGCCCTGTGGCACTCCAACGGTAATTGGTAGAGTGGAAGAAGTTGTATCATTGATGGTTACATATTGGTGTCTGTCACTAAGATAGGATCGGATGTAGTCAAGGGCAAGGCCTCGGATTCCATAATGCTGGAGTTTAAGTAAGAGGTAGTTGTGATTAACAGTATCAAAGGCTTTTCTTAGGTCAATGAAGAGTCCAATCGGAAACTCATTTTTGTCAAGGGCTGAGTAGATAACGTCAAGGAGACTAGTGATTGCATCGTTGGTGCTCTTTTGGGACCGGAAGCCAAACTGGCAGCGGCTGAGTATGTGAATTTTACGAGGTAGGAATAGAGCTGTTTGTAAATAATTTTTTCAAATATTTTTGATAGAATGGGTAGATTTGATATTGGTCTATAATTGTTTATGTCCGCCGGATTGCCTCCTTTATGGACTGGCGTTACTCTTGGCGTTATATGACCAATATAAATAAGATACCTGAATAACATCGCCGGCTTAACTCATCACAGGAAGAACGTCGGCTGGACATGGACCCCCGAACGCAGACAGCGAAGACGGCAGCGGCTATGACAACCTTCGTGGCTACATTGGGCAGACAAAACGTCTGAATAAACCAGCGGCCTGGGAAGCAGCAGTATCTTCCGGGCTACCCCAAGCAGACAATACGTCGGATAACCAGCGGCCTGGGAGGCCACACATGTCTGGATAAGCCAGCAGCCGGGAGGCTGCAGATTCTTTCGGGCTACACCGGGCAGACAAAACGACTGGAAACGTTTACTGGTACTGGTAAACGAAACTGGTACTGTCTAGCTGTCAGTACTTAATAACTTAATGACAAAGTCAAGAAAACAAGTATAAAGGTAAAACGGTAAGTAAAATGACATGCACTTAGGCAATGCATAACTAGCAATAAATTGCTGATGGAACTAATCATAATACGAGTCCAAGATAAACTTAAAGGGAGAGGCATGAGGCCCGAAGACAGCGTCTAGGACATCCTAGCTGACTTTACTTAACTTAAAGGTGAAGCATAAGTTAAACAAACAATTGTAAACCAGTAAAGTAAAAACATGCAGCAAGAACGATGTAAAATGCGGGAAATTTGCTGAGGAAACTTAACGTAAATGCAGGGCCAGAATAAACTTAAAGCAAGAGGCAAGGGCCCGATCCCTGCAACTATCACATCCTAGCTGACTTTACATAATAACTTAAAGGCAAAGCAGAGGTTAAACAAACATAAATGTAAAACCAGGAAAGAAACACGCAGCTTGACACTGCATAAAATTCATTAATAAATTAAGGAAACTTATGGAAAAAAACAAGTCCATGAAAAACTTAAAGCTAGAGGCCGGAGGCCTGTGACACAGCAGCTAGCCTAACCTAGCTGACTTTACCTAATAACTTAAAAGCGATAAGCAAAATGATAAACAAACATAATTGTAAACCAGAAATAAATAAATACACATGCAGCAAGACGCTGCATAATTTGCGGGAATAGTTAGCTGATGTAACTACACGTAAATGCAGGGCCAGTAATCTTAAGCAAGAGGCAAGGGGGGAGGGGGGGGGGCCGTACTCTGCGCCTATCATAGCCTAGCTGAGTTACTTGATAACTTAATGGCAAACAGTAGTTAAACAATCACAATTGCAAAACCAGTAAGAGTAAATAACATGCAGCTTGACCCGCATAAATTGCAGTAATAAATTGCGGTAAATTAATGATAAGCAATACCAAGATAATCTTAAAGTCAAAGGCATGAGGCTTGTAACTCAGGAACTAGCACAACCTAGGTTACTTTACTTAATAAATAACTCGATACAAGAAGCCAGAGTTTTAATAAGTTAATAAAACATGCGCGAGGGCAATGCATAAATTGTAATAATAAATTGCAGAGAGAAACAAATCGTAGTTGCAAGCCCAAGGAAGGTAACAGCAAGAGGCTTGGACCCGCATCACGGGTCCAAGATAAATAAACTGCGGATAAATAAATTGTGAGGCATAACACATTGTAACTGAAAGACAATAATATAATATTTTATATAGCCAGCGTTTAGAGTAGAGTAAACAACAGCACGAATAGGAGCTGGCTTGAGCATTAAATGTCCTGGAACAACAATAACAGCACTACCCAATATATAAACATAGGCATGGGGCGAAAGCAAAGGTAAAATTACAGTAAATATTGTAGCGTGAGGAAGCACGCCATGACTAACAGTCAGACTGTAAAGAAGCACTTATATAAAGAACGTAAATAATAAATAACGGCACAACAGAAGTCGCCCAAGCAGCATACCTCACGTCGACTGGGTGAGGGAGCTTAAGGTACAGGGCTGAGCAGATGGGGGAGGTGGGGTGGTGGACAGGCCTCCCGAATGTGCTTCAAATAACAGCCACCTACTGGAGAAAAACCAGTGCCCCATAACACCGAGGGTCACCTCCCCCTCTAGGACCACTGCACTTGCATTTGGTCACCAAGGCTGAACCAACAGGCGTGCTTCAGGGCGCGCGCGCCAACACAGAGACAAACACTGGTCCGGCGCGCCAACAACACAAACACTGGTCCGGCGCGCCGACACAAACACTGGTCAGGCGCGCCAACAACACAAACACTGTACCTTAAATGTTGAGAAGGGCAGGACGCCCCTGACGGGTCACTCCGAGACGTTGTCGATAGGAACTGGTGTAGGGTCCATGCTGGGGGAACAGCTGAGCAGGCTAAACTTCTGTGTTTATGACTCGCTGAGCAGCAGTGAGCCGTTTTGTAAGAGAGCAGCTGCTGGCTTGTCGTGAAGAGGGCCCCGCAGTCTCCGTCCAGGTTTATATAACCTCGGCTCGTTGCGCGCGCAGCTTGGGGCGGTTAAAGTCAGCTTCCAGACATCCGTTTTCTCTTCCACTCAGAAAACCCACCGTTTTAGGAAAACAGTGTTCTTTTTTTTTTGAGATATATACAAGAGTTGTTACATTCTTGTACAGCCACTAGTACGCGAAGCGTTTCGGGCAGGTCCCTGGAATACGATCCCCTGCCGCGAAGAATCGTTTTTTCATCCAAGTACACATTTTACTGTTGCGTTAAACAGAGGCTACAGTTTTGGAATTGCGCCCAGTAAATCCTTCCCGGCCAGGATACGAACCCATGACATAGCGCTCGCGGAACGCCAGGGGAGTGTCTTACCGCTACACCACGGAGACTGTATGGTGTAGTGTTGGTTGTAGTTTGTTGGTTGGTGTATGGTGTAGTGTTGGTTGTAGTTTGTTGGTTACATCCATAAGTGGACTTTTTTTAGTTTATTATTAACAACATTATTTAGTGTATGTGGGTTGGGGTTAGAGTAGATGAGGGTAGTATCATCAGCAAACAAAATAGGTTTCAGAATGTTAGAGACATTAGGCAGATCATTGATGTATATAAGAAATAGAAGAGGTCCCAAGATGCTGCCCTGTGGCACTCCAACAGTTATTGGTAGAGTGGGAGAGGTTATATTATTGATGGCTACACATTGGTGTCTATCACTAAGATAGGATTGGATATAGTCCAGTGCATGGCCTCGGATTCCATAATGATGGAGTTTACATAAGAGGTAATTGTGATTAACAGTATCAAAGGCCTTTCTCAGGTCAATGAAGAGTCCAATCGGAAACTCATTTTTGTCAAGGGCTGAGTAAATTATATCAAGGAGACTAATAATTGCATCGTTGGTACTCTTTTGGGAGCGGAAGCCAAACTAACAGGGGCTAAGAATGTCGAATTTTACGAGATAGGAGTAGAGCTGTTTGTAGATAATTTTTTCAAATATTTTTGATAGTATGGGTAGGTTTGATATTGGTCTATAATTGTTTATGTCTGCCGGATTACCTCCTTTATGAACTGGCGTTACTCTTGCTTTTTTAAGGATATCAGGGAAGGTATGACACTCAAGGGATTTGTTGAACAGCAGAGCTATAGGTGGCGCAAGAGCATGGGAGGCGCTCTTGTATACAATGGATGGGATTTCACTGGTGTTCCCAGCTTTGGTTTTTAGTGAGTGTATAATGGACATAACATCTGTCGGGCTGACTGGTGAAAGGAGAAGAGAGTTTGGATAGCTGCCTGAGAGATATGTGTTGATATGTGTCTGAGTCTGTGGGATTTTACTTGCAAGGTTAGCACCAATCGATGAAAAGAAGCTATTAAATTAATTCGCTATTTCTAAATCAGATGACGGTGTAAGGCCATCCTTAGAGAGTGTTATCTGGTTGTGGGAGTGTTGTTTAGTTCCTAGGATATTAGAGATGGTATTCCATGTGCTTTTCATGTTGCCTTTTGCTTCTTTGAATCTAGTCTCATAATTTGAAAGTTTAGCTTTTCTTATGATACTGGTAAGCACTGATGAGTACCTTTTAACTACTTCCTTTGTAACTAGGCCAATCCTAAATTTCTTTACATATTCATGCTTTTTGTTGATTGATTTAATTATGCCACTTTTGAGCCATGAAGATCAAATGTCAGTAATCAAAGAGCAGTCGGCCTTAATAATGAACCTGCAAGGTTCATTATTATCTTTGCAGAATGAAGCTGGAGCCTTACTCAAGAACAATCAAGATCTATCTACCAAAGTCGTCCACCTCGAACAAGAATTAAACCTTCTCAGGAACACAGTTACTAACTTTAATCCAGATGAAACCACTAGAAAACAGGAAGAAATATTGCAACAGTTTGAGAACCATCTGAACAACCTACAACAACAACACACTGTTACCCAAGACGAAACAGACCAACATAAACTACTTGAGTCTGTAATTATCTCTTCACATGATTTTCCCCATGAAACTGATGGAGAAGACTGTGCTGCCATCGTGATCAAGGTATTGCAGGATAAGTTAAGATATTCAATCCAAAAAAATGACATCAAATCAGCTTATAGAGTGGGTACCAAATCATCTGGTACAAATAACAGGAGAATACAAATAAAACTAGATAGCTGCTCCCACAAGTCTGATCTTATCTCATCTGCAGTCGCTAGTAAATCCTCTGTTTATGTGAAAATGTCTGACCAGGTTCAGGCAAAATCTCTTTTTTAAACTGTGTGGTTTCTGCAAAAATTCCCCTATAATTAAACACTGTTTTGTGCGAGATGGTAAAATTATAGCTAGGAGGTCTGACACTGGAAAAACCTATTCAATAACCACAGAAGCTCACCTTAATTCTTTCCTCAGTGACTGTGGGATAACTGCTGTGTAGCCAGAATTCAAATTATAATCTCATTAACTAGCATTGTGTACTTTAGCTCTGCCTTTCCTTTCAAAAGGTTTTAACTTTAGTTAAAAAAAAAATAAAATAAAAAATTTGTTCATCTCTATTATTGTCTTCTTTCTTTTTACTCCCATGTTCCATAGTACACTGGCTTTGCCTGTGTCCTCTAGCATTAACTTCATTATCCAGTGTTCCTGAGTGTATCTCTATTTAAACTACCTCATTTTATTTTAGTGTAACTTTAGTATTCAACTATAGTGTACTTATAATAGTATAGTAAGCAAGCTTTTCATTTTATAGATTTCATAATTGCTTTTTTACTTTTTTGGTCATCTATTGTTTACTAATTATTCTAGTTCATTTTTTACATTCCTAGTTCCCATTAAGCTTTTATTACTTAAATTACCATTAAGTTTATATTACTTTAGAATTTTTATTCTACTTCTTTGTTTTCTATTTTGTAATTTGCCATTCTTGCCTTGTTTTCCTGCAACCAGCCTTTTTATGCAGACAAGTATAGACCCAGAACTAAACCTCTTATCCACTATCTATGACAATCATCACTTTAATGATCAAAATTGCAGATATTTTACAGCACATGATGTAAACAATGTATTAACACATAATCACAATATCTCTGTAATCAACTTGAACGTTAGATCCCTAGGTAAACACTTCGATGATGTTAGTGCCTTGATTGAAACTATTGACAACAAATTCTCTTTTATTATATTTACTGAAACGTGGTTGAAAGAGGATACACTCAACTCTTTAACATGCCTAACTACTCGGCAATTCACAACTGTCGTCAAATTCAGAGAGGTGGTGGTACTGCTCTTTACTACCACCAAGAACTAACATGCTTAAAATAATAAGAACTAGAGACTGCTGTGGGGAGTATATCTTCGCCAGTTTCAGAGTCAAGGGTGCCGAGTCTATCCTGTCTGTGGGTGCAGTCTATAGAATTCCTAACACTGATGTGTCCGAATTCAATTCAAACCTTAGAAATCTAATACTAGTTAACAGACTGAACAAAAACCATCTAATTATCGCAGGGGACTTTAATATTGACCTCTGCGAGCCTGAACACCCTACTGCTGTTAGCTTCCTCAACTATATGAATTCCTGCTTCCTCATACCCTTAATCACTAGACCTACTAGAATCACTGATAGTACTGCCACGACTCTAGATCACATCTGGACCAACATAACCTCTCCGCTTACTTCAGGTATAATCACCGATAGCACTACAGACCATTACCCCACATTTCTCTTAACTAACATTAACAAACCACCTCTTGAGTCAAGGGAGTTAAGCTTTAGGCTGCACAATGAAACTGCTATAGACAATTTTATAACTGCTGCTGATAATGTCAACTGGGAATCCGAGTTAGGTAACATAGGGGACATCAACCTAGCAGTGCAATCTTTTCTTAAAAAAACTCTTAGCCTTTATAACACCCACTGTCCTATGCTTACAAAACAAGTCACAACCAAAAAGCTTAACAATCCTTGGCTTACAAATGGAATACTTAAATCCAATAATAAAGAACATGACCTTGAGAAGAAGTATAGGTTAGGAACTGTCTCCAAAGAATTTTGAAAGAATTACTCGTTATTGCTATCTAAAATAATTAGACGAGCCAAAACTAAATACTACGAAGATAAATTTACCCAAGTAAAGAGCAACATTAAAAAAACTTGGAGCACAATTTCACAAATATTGGGATCAAAGAAGATTTTAAATAACAAACCAGCACTCCTGTTCAACAACGATGGTCAGCTTTCAGCCTCTGATTCTGCTATTGAGTTCAATAGGTTCTTCTCTTCCATTGGGTCATCCCTTGCAAATGATATTCCATCTTCCAGTACTGATGTTAAGGACTATCTTACAGGAAACTATCCACAGTCTCTGTACCTAAAGCCTACTAATTTCACTGACGTCAATGAGATAATCCTTTCCCTTAAAACCAAGTCTAGTGCCCTTGAGGAGATACCAACTTTAATTTACAAAAAAGCCTCCAGATCTTTAGCCCCTGCTATTGCATTGCTCTTCAACAAGTCACTTGACCTCCAAACCTTTCCAGATATTCTAAAAAAAAGCAAGAGTAACCCCTGTCCACAAATGTGGTGATCTCACAGATGTTAACAACTACAGACCTATATCAATCCTGCCTAACTTGTCACAAATATTTGAAAAACTAATCTACAAGCAGCTTTACTCTTATCTAGCCAAACACAATATACTTAGCTCTTGTCAATATGGCTTCAGACCCAAAAAATGCACTAACGATGCACTTATTAGTATGATTAACTTGATTCATGCAGCTCTTGATAAAAATGAGTTCCCTGTTGGGTTATTTGTGGACCTGCGTAAGGTTTTTGACACTGTCAACCACCAAAACCTTCTCCTTAAATTACATCATTATGGAGTCAGAGGACACCCTGCAGTACCTCAAATCTTACCTTACTGACAGGCTCCAGTATGTTTCTGTGAATAATTCAATTTCTCCCACCCTACCCATCAATATTGGTGTTCCTCAGGGCAGCATACTTGGCCCCTCCTCTTTCTCATCTACATTAATGACCTTCCAAATGCCTCCCAACACCTCAAACCAATTCTATTTGCTGACGACACAACCTTCATTTACTCCAGTCCTGACCCCCTTGCTCTAAATGCCACAGTAAATACTGAGCTAAATAAAGTCCATCTTTGGCTAACTACCAACAAGCTCACCCTTAACATTGACAAAACTTTCTATATTCTGTTTGGCAATAAATCCTCTAATCAAATAAATCTCAAAATAAACAATACCCAAATTTGTAACAAATTAGATGGCAAGTTTCTTGGCGTTCTCATTGACCACAAGCTGAATTCCAGGGACACATTCTAAATATATCAAAAAAAGTTTCAAAAACTGTTGGCATTCTTTCTAAGATCAGATATTATGTACCCGCCCTGCCCTGGTGACTCTCTATTACTCCCTCATCTATCCATATCTCAACTATGGTATTTGTGCTTGGGGTTCTACTACCCAAAATCATATACGTCCTCTAATTACTCAACACAAAGCTGCTATTAGGACAATATCCAACTCTGGCCCCAGACATCACTCGGTACCCATACTCAAATCTCTGAATATGTTAGATATTAAGTCACTGCACATTCTCTCATGTGTATTATACATATATAAAACGCTGAACTGTAATGCCATTCCTGACCTCAAAAGCTTCATTGAAGGTTGTAACAGAACCCATGAGCACCACACCAGAAATAAATACAGTTTTGATATTCCAAGAGTACGACTTAATCAAACTCGAAATGCTCTACAAATCAAGGGACCCAGATTGTGGAATGACCTTCCCAACCATGTTCAAGACTGTACCTCTCTCAACCAGTTTAAGATAAAAACAAAGCACTACCTAATAAATTCCCTGCAACCTACCATACCCCTCTATTGTCAACCCATGTCTGTTTTTTTTTTTTTACACAACGCTGTTTGTCGACCTAATTGTATTTGTGCTGCTTTTTCAGCCATGTTCCCCCCTTTTTATCCCTATTTTTAATTGTTCTCTACACATTTTATTCTTTATACTCAATTAGTATTAAGCTTTAGTCATTTAAGTTTTTCATGCACGAAACGCTTTGCGTAATAGTGGCTTTAGGCATTGTATGTACTACCCCTATCTATAAATCCATTAACTTTGTATCTTACCTTGTATGTATGTACCTTACCTGAATAAAAATTTATTTATTTATATTGATTATTTATAGAGGGCCCCGACTGATCGGCGATAGCTTCTTGTTGGGTGTCCTGCCTCTAATTGAGACTCCATGGTGGGTATGGGGGCACATTCGTGAATGAATGTTTTTCCTCTCGTCCTTATGTCTAATTCTGTTCCTCTTCTACCTTCTCGGGCTCGTGGGGTGGGCGACCAAGCCCCCGAGTCGGACCGTGTTGGAAGACCGGGCTCTGTAGCCCCCTGCTGCATATGAACCCCGACCTTGCTCCTCCTCTGACCCTCCTGACTACTCCCCTCGGCTCCCCTCCCTCCTCTGTGGTTGGGTCGAGCCCCAAGCCCCCAGTGGTGACTACCTCGTCCCCTGGCACGGCTCAGTCTCTAGTAGTGACTACTGTGCCTTTTAGCCCCTCTCTCTCTCTGGGGGTTCTCAACGCCATTCTCGCCACGGCCGCGCTCGCTCGATTCCTTCCCGTACTGATGCGTTTCAAGCCATGTTTGGTCCCACTTCGTGGGCCAAATACTTTGTTCTCCTCCCTCTTGATTTTTCGCCTCCTGACGATTTCCCTCTATAGGCACCTTGACGATTCAGTAGATGCCTCTGTTACCTTCAACCCCACCTGTCTTGGTACGTGTGTCGTTGCTGCTCCTTCTCAGGATGCAGTTTCCCGCTTGGCCGCCTTATCCTGAGTGAACGAGCTGTTCTTGCGGCCAGGAACAAAGACGTCTAAGAACTTAACAATATTATTCAGTCAAACATACAAAGCGAGGACGTCACATACAATCCGTCGACACTGTTGGGGAAGCAGATGAAGCAGTTAATTATCCATCAGAATTTGTTTAATTCAATCAATTTGCCAGGGATACCACCGCCGCGTGTACTGGAATATATGCCAGGGATACCACCGCCGCGCCACTGCCAGGGATACCACCGCCGCGCCACTGCCAGGGATTCCACCGCCGCACGTACTGGAATTGAAAATCGTCATGCCAATTATCACGTTGTTAAATATCAACCAGCAAAAGATTAGCAACAGCACGCGGCTTGCAGTAAAAAAATTATTCAGCAACGTCGTAGAAGCAACAATCTTGACATGACCTTTCAAAGGTGAAGTGGTCCTCATTCCACATTTTTATGTGGAATGAGGACCACATACTTGACCTGTAAGTCCAGCCCCCTTCTTTTGGCAGGGGGTTAGTGCTGGACCTGTAGCTCCAGCGCCCCACCACTTGCAGGGGGGTTGGTGCTGGACCTGTAGCTCCAGCCACCTTCTCCTGGCAGGGGGTTGATGCTTGACCTGAAGCTCAAGCCCCCCCCCCCTCTACTGGCAGGGTGCTGGAGCTGGACCCGTAGCTCCAGCCCCACTCTACTTGTAACAAACTAGGCTGTTGTAAGAATTAGGAATGAATGAAGAACGGGTTGATCCTTATCAACCCGTTCTCGCACTTGCTTCTAGTCAATATTGGCTTATTTAATAAGTGCATATGTGACATACTAATTGATTGTGAATATTTTAGTTTACCTTGAAAAGCTTCATAGAAAACACCGACCTCACCTAACCTTCTTAGTATGATAAGATAAGCATCTTATTGCTTCTTAATTACAATTATTACTTAACCTATACCATTGATAGGTTAAGTAATAATTGTAAATAAGAAGCAGTAAGATGCTTAACATACTAAGAAGGTTAGGTGAGGTCGGTGTTTTCTATGAAGCTTTTCAAGGTAAACTGAAATATTCACAATCAATTAGTATGTCACATATGCACTTATTATATAAGCCAATATTGACTGTAAGCAAGTGCGAGAACGGGTTGGTTTCATACCTCACTGAGGAGAGGAGGTCGATGATGACCTCTGGTGAGGACGTAACGGTGTCAACGCCATCAAGATTGTGCATCCGATTACATGACACAGTTCCCCGGTGACAGATTGTCATCCTGTGTTCTCCATGTACCACTTTCTGACTGGCTAATGACTTTTATGTTCACAGAGGTGACGTGAAGGGTCTATAGCGTTGTGGAAATCATTTCACCTTGGGTAGTGCAGAACTCCTGACTTAGTACTGTGAGAGGACAAGAGGCCGGCCGTTGGTAGTAAGCAGTGTGTTAGGTGTTGTACTTGTGCAGTGTTGTGTGGGACCGACGTAGCGCGGATTTTACCCCAAGAAGAGTTACAAGACGAGAGTATTGACCGTCTGCTGAGAAGTGCTGCTAGTGTGTTGCTAGAGACTTCTGCCAGGGTGTTAGAGACCCCTGGAAGTGATTATTTGTGACCCCTGTCAGCGTGTTGCTGAAGCCCTCTGCCAGGGTGTTTCTGGAGAGCAGATGTGGGGTATTGGGACACTGTGACGATACGGTGTGTGGACTGGCCCATGTTGAGGAAGGTAAACTCGTCGGTGATTACCACTGAACGTGGACGAAGTATATTTTAACATAGTGAACTCACCGGGTTTTGACGAACACTGCAGATATATTGAGTGTTCTGTGTGAGAGCGACACTGCGTACGTAAGTGTAGTTATACTTCGATGGATAATATATTGGTGATGGTGTAATTGCGTCTTGGTTTATTCCTTTTATTCCTTGCACTATTACTGTCTTCCGCCAGTTCTTAAGAACTTACCATTGACTTGGGGTGGGATCATAAAAGAGGCTCTAAGGCACATTAAGCAGAAGGAACCCGGTTACTGGCTCAAGCTGGCCTAACATAATTGGCATCCCCAACGGGATCCGACCTTCTTGTCAGCATAAGTTTGATAAAATTAGTTAAAGTAATTAGTGCAATCCCCTTTGTATAGATTTAATTTCCCATTTTTGTGTAAGTGTTAAGTGTAATGTTCAATGTTGGGAAACAGTGCAATGGTACGTGATTGTGCGCAGCGTTTCGAAAGTTAACAATGGCCGAGAAAATGTACCATTGATACTATGGACGATGATCAGGAATTCCTGAACCAGGAGAACTGCCTTCCCAAGTTGAAACATCTTGGTAAGCGTGAGCTTGTGTTAATAAAGTGCCTACATTGAGATTAAGGTGAATGATAGAGATTCGCGTGTTGAGATCCTCTCAAAGGTGTCAAGACATTTACACCTTTTTCACCTAAACTTAACAGCAAGCAGGAAGGTGAAGTCCATAGTAAAGGAGAAAGTGTTATGGCTTCCATTGAAAAGGAAACGAAGGAAGTGATGGCGAGAGGACCCAGGTGAACATAATGTGAGCCTATTCATTGTGAAAATGCGAGAGGTAGAAATCCATCGTGAAATAGAATGGAAAAAGCTAGAACTAGAGAGAGAGAGAAAAAAGAGAAAAGCTATAATGAGAGTGAGAGAGAAGAGAAAAAGCTAGAGTTAGAAAGAGCTGAACGAAGTGAGAGAGATTAAAAAGGAGAAGAAAGACGAGAAAGAGAAGAGAGGGAACGTGAAATCGAATTGCAACGTTTGGAAACGGAAGAAAGGAGAGAAGAAGAGAGAGAAAGATAGAGAAAAGGCAACACGAATTGGAAGTGCTAAGATTAAGTGGTAGAAGGGAAACCAGTGGTTTCAACCCAGTGCCGAACATTAAAATGGTGTCTACATTCAATGAGAAGGTGGTGTCCAAGTTCTTCTCTGCTTTCGAGAAGGTCGCTGCATCATTAGATTGGCTAAGAGACAATTTGCCAATTATGATCCAATCCGTGGTGACTGGAAGGGCCAAACAGCGTACTCCACACTGTCGGCAGGTGACTCTAGTGATTACGATGCTGTCAAGAAAGTGGTGCTGATGGCCTACTAGTTGGTGCCTGAGACATATAGGCAGAAGTTTCGCCACCTTAAGAAGACACCAGAGCACACCTTTACGGAGTTCGCGTGTATTAAGGAGCAGCTGTGTTACGAATGGTGCGTCACAGAAGAACAAAGAACTACTGGAACAACTCGTCTTATTAGAAGATTTCAAGAAAGTTTATCCGGTGATCTGAAGACATTCTTGGAGGAGCAGCAAGTAGAGACTTTGGGTGCTGCAGCCACCATGGGCTGAAGAATATATTCTAACCCATAGGACCTCTACCAGGAATGTTCCGAAGATCTACTCAACACCATTGTTGAAGTATAAGCCGGAAGAGACGACCATCCCCCGTGGTACTCCGAAGACACCCCCAGGTAGTCCAAGATGGACTAGTCCAGGTAGTCCAAGACGAACTGGTCCAGGTAGTCCAAGACGAACTGGTTCAGGTAGTCCAAGACGAACTGGTCCAGGTAGTCCAAGATGGACTAGTCCAGGTAGTCCAAGACGAATATGGTCCAGGTAGTCCAAGACGAACTGGTCCAGGTAGTCCAAGACGAACTGGTCCAGGTAGTCCAAGACGAACTGGTCCAGGTAGTCCAAGACGGACTGGTCTAGGTAGTCCAAGACGGACTGGTCCAGGTAGTCCAAGACGGACTAGTCCAGGTAGTCCAAGACGGACTGGTCTAGGTAGTCCAAGACGGACTGGTCCAGGTAGTCCAAGACGGACTAGTCCAGGTAGTCCAAGACCGAACTGGTCCAGGTAGTCCAAGACGGACTGGTCTAGGTAGTCCAAGACGGACTGGTCCATGTAGTCCAAGACGGACTAGTCCAGGTAGTCCAAGACGAACTGGTCCAGGTAGTCCAAGACGAACTAGTCCAGGTAGTCCAAGACGAACTAGTCCAGGTAGTCCAAGACAAACTGGTCAAGGTAGTCCAAGACGAACTAGTCCAGGTAGTCCAAGACGAACTGGTCAAGGTAGACCAAGACGGACTGGTCAAGGTAGTCCAAGACGGACTGGTCCAGGTAGTCCAAGACGGACTAGTCCAGGTAGTCCAAGACGGACTGGTCTAGGTAGTCCAAGACGGACTGGTCCAGGTAGTCCAAGACGGACTAGTCCAGGTAGTCCAAGACGAACTGGTCCAGGTAGTCCAAGACGGACTGGTCTAGGTAGTCCAAGACGGACTGGTCCAGGTAGTCCAAGACGGACTAGTCCAGGTAGTCCAAGACGAACTGGTCCAGGTAGTCCAAGACGAACTAGTCCAGGTAGTCCAAGACGAACTAGTCCAGGTAGTCCAAGACAAACTGGTCAAGGTAGTCCAAGACGAACTAGTCCAGGTAGTCCAAGACGAACTGGTGAAGGTAGACCAAGACGGACTGGTCAAGGTAGTCCAAGACGGACTGGTCCAGGTAGTCCAAGACGAACTAGTCCTGGTAGTCCAAGACGGACTTTGCATCCCAGCAATGCAGTTCAGTGGTTAAATTCTGTCTCGAGACAATGACATGTTGCCACGATTACACTGATGATTCAGTATTACCAGCCTAGGGCACATTTCCATAAATATCAGTGTTACTCAAATACTGCCAGTCACTAGGATATTTTCCATTATTAGTATTATAAATAATACTAATAATGGTGTGGTACAATAGTATCACTTATATAATGTTCAAAGAGAGATGGAGGGCGCACATAAACACAATAGCAAAATGATATGAAGTTTACTATACGAAAACTACATTAAGCATATAAAGAAATAACACATGGGGTAAATATATGAAATGGATGATCTGGAGAATGCTGGCAGCTCTCCTCTCGCCGCCCCTGGCAACTCGGACAGCTGGGCAAATTTAAATGAGGGACTTCTGGCCCTCTCGATCCACGGGAGACATCTCCCGTCACGCGGGGTGCAGTCGCACCTCCACAGATCTCCAGTATCAGCTCTTGATACTGGCAATGGCTCAAAAGGGCAACCACTTACGGGGCTATTCATGCCCGTGCCACCTTTTGGGTGGCTTAATCTTCATCAATCCTCTGGAAGGGGGGGGGGGGGGGGGAGCTCCGTCAATGTCGTCCTCTCGTCCACCAACTGCCACACTCGTTCCCTAGCTGTCTTCTCCAAGTAGTAGTAATACTGGCTGACCTACTGCCTACTCTAATACTAACATAATAAGAAATATACTAACGAGATATATATATATGTGTACTGGGCCTACTTAGCCTAGTCATCAAGGGACAATGGAGGGGAAATAATGATCTACCTTTATCACTCCTGTCCATCGACGCCTGTCCTCCGATGGTAGAAGTTACACGGTTCCCTGGTTGTTCCACGGTGTTCCGGTTGTGTGTCACAGGTCCTCAGGCATCGTGGAGAAATCACGTTTTCGTAGTACCTAAACCCTGGATTCGGGTCTTCCAAACTGGTCCAACCCGTGGTCACTGAGCATGTCACTGTCCACACTCGCTCCTTCAACGAGACATTTTCTCCTGGAGCTGGATGCGGTGCCTTCCCTTCAGGAACTCAGTAGATGTGAACCTGGTCACTGCAGCACTGCACGTCGTACCAGAGCGTACTCGCAGGGCGCCAGACTTGCCCTCCCAGAGTCGCCGCTCACCTTCCGACGCCGACTAACAGCCACGAGTATTTGACACTTCTTTGCCCACTAAACTCGGCTTCTTCGTATTCTGCGGAAGTACAGTATCTTCTGCGACAATGGTAGACTGCCTATGGCTGCTCAGATCCACTGAGCGAGGCTCCCAGAACCTCCAATCTCGGGAGCTCACTGACGCACTTCCGCTTGCGTCAAAAATCTGTTAAACTTTGCTTGGCGCAGTGACCTGCAGCTCCTGCCAGGCCTCCTGGCAGGAGCTGCAGCAATTCAACCGTTCCGGGAATTTCCGCACATACTCTTCCACGGTCATTAATGACTCCCTCGACGTCAACTGCTCCTTTAATATCAACAACGGACTTCTTACTTCGTGTCCAAACACTAGTTGGAACGGAGAGAATCCCAGAGACTCTACCACAGCATCTCTGAGCGCAAACAGGGCTGGACAGATAGCTTCATCCCACTCTGCTACCTGTTCCGCACAATACAGTCGCAAAACGGCTTTCAGGGTGGAGTGGAACCTCTCAATCGCTCCTTGCGACTGAGGTCTGTAAGGTGATGATTGTAATTGTGTTATTTCCCAGCATGCAATAGCCTGCCTAAACCACTTCATTTGGAAAACGTTTCAGCACTCGGACTGAATTTCCTTGGGTACTCGTACCCAAGAGAAGAATCGCTGAAGGTGTCCCATATCGCATCTCGATGTCACCTTCGGCACTGGGATCGCTTCCGGAAATCGCGTCGAAGCACACATGATGGTCAGCAAGTAACTATTTCCTCTTTTTGTTCTAGGTAAGGGTCCCACAACGTCGATTATTAGGCGTTCGAACACCTGGCAAAACTCAGTAACTGGAACTAAAGGTGCTTTCGGGATGGCAGGGACGTTCTTTTCCGCCCTTTGGCACGGTAAGCATGTCTTGCAGACTCTCCTTACATCCACGTCCATGCCCGGCCAATAAAAATGTTCCCAAATCCGGCTTAAGGTCTTGGTCACTCCCAAGTGACCTGCGGGATCCACTGAGTGGATCCATTGTTCAGTTAGTTCATTTATCAGCCTAAGTGACAACAGAGAGGAATCTGCTGTTATACTTGAGAGAGGCATAGACAGGAGTGCTAAACTAGGCTGTTGATAAGCTTACTTTAACGTGTCACTTAAGGACATTAAATTAATGTCAAGATTGTTTTTGTATTAGATTTAGTTCTTTATGAATAGTTTTGTTATTGTTGCCAAAGAATCTGTCTTTCTGTCAATACCTTCCAATATTATTGCCACACATATTCTGTAACATGTTGAACTGTTCTTGAGATCTTCAATGAAGGCTTTTGGATTCGAAGCTGATTCATAGTCGCACACATCAAATCAAATTTGGATTGAGAACTCGAGAGCTACCCTTATTATTGCACTGGCAGTCGAGGCGCTCAACGATCTAGTGGATTAGGATTCCCATTGTTAGAACCCTGGCGTTTGTCCTCGCCTATCTATTTTCAGCGTTAATGTATGAGCTGCCCTTACATTTAATATGCTGGCTTGTGCAGTCCTTACTGACTGAGGACATTTGTATTAATGTTCAAATCCTTCTAAGGAAGGAAACAAAGAAAAATCTCCCAACTAATAATCAACAAAAGTGCAAAGACCTAACCCCTTCTTCCCTTAGTTTTATAATCTTTATTTAAACATTACACTTTTAAATTCGTAGGTCATTATCTGCCTTAACTGAATCCAAGATGATGCTTTATGAGAAATCTTCATTTTCTTAAGTGTTCCAGGAGACGTTTCCTTGCAAGCTTCTCTGGCGCCTAACTGAGAATGGTCGATAATGAAGCTACTGTGTAGTTTAGTGGCTCCTGTGTCCTTTCATTCTAGCACGTTGACACTACATTGGCTGTCTTCCATTCCTTTGGCAACTTCCTCTTTTTCACTGATGAGTCGAAGAGTTAATGGGAGGCTCAAGTCCGCAGCTACATCTTTCAGTCTCCACAAATACCA
This sequence comes from Procambarus clarkii, assembly GCF_040958095.1. Taxonomy (NCBI): domain Eukaryota; kingdom Metazoa; phylum Arthropoda; class Malacostraca; order Decapoda; family Cambaridae; genus Procambarus; species Procambarus clarkii. The sequence goes on along the minus strand of NC_091187.1, from coordinate 5,356,658 downwards.
TTTGTTGTTAGAAGTATAATGTTGGATGAGTGTTTATGACTCACATGTTGCTTACAGTAACATGGTGGGTGAGTGTTTATGACTCACATGTTACTTACAGTAACGTGATGGGTGAGTGTTTATGACTCACATGTTGCTTACAGTAACGTGGTGGGTGAGTGTTTATGACTCACATGTTACTTACAGTAACGTGGTGGTGAGTGTTTATGACTCACATGTTACTTACAGTAACGTGGTGGGTGAGTGTTTATGACTCACATGTTACTTACAGTAACGTGGTGGGTGAGTGTTTATGACTCACATGTTACTTACAGTAACGTGGTGGGTGAGTGTTTATGACTCACATGTTACTTACAGTAACGTGGTGGTGAGTGTTTATGACTCACATGTTACTTACAGTAACGTGGTGGTGAGTGTTTATGACTCACATGTTACTTACAGTAACGTGGTGGGTGAGTGTTTATGACTCACATGTTACTTACAGTAACGTGGTGGTGAGTGTTTATGACTCACATGTTACTTACAGTAACGTGGTGGTGAGTGTTTATGACTCACATGTTACTTACAGTAACGTGGTGGGTGAGTGTTTATGACTCACATGTTACTTACAGTAACGTGGTGGGTGAGTGTTTATGACTCACATGTTACTTACAGTAACGTGGTGGGTGAGTGTTTATGACTCACATGTTACTTACAGTAACGTGGTGGATGAGTGTTTATGACTCACATGTTACTTACAGTAACGTGGTGGTGAGTGTTTATGACTCACATGTTACTTACAGTAACGTGGTGGGTGAGTGTTTATGACTCACATGTTACTTACAGTAACGTGGTGGGTGAGTGTTTATGACTCACATGTTACTTACAGTAACGTGGTGGTGAGTGTTTATGACTCACATGTTACTTACAGTAACGTGGTGGGTGAGTGTTTATGACTCACATGTTACTTAAGAACATAAGAATAAAGATAACTGCGGAAGGCATATTTGCCCATACGAGGCAGCTCTTATCTATAACCAGCCAATCCCACTGATATACATGTCGAACCCACATTTGAAACAATTAAGGGACCCAACCTTCACCAAGTTATCCGGTAATTGGTTCCACAAATCAACAACCCTGTTACTGAACCAGTATTTACCCAATGTCTCTCCTAAATATAACCTTATCATTATTCCCATTACCAATGGGAATAAAATATATTCCCATTGTTTCGTGTTCTGTCTTGTGTTGACACTTCTTGTTCTTGTTTGTTGTTTTAGACTTAGTTACGCAGAACGAAATGTCCATGTAGCACGGGCTATGGTGAGCCCGTAATTGAGTTCGGTTATTCGCGATGACCTTGTTACTGTGATATATGGGTCAAAGTTTTAAATGGAGGTTGGGATTCCTTCTTTTTCCCTGTTTCTTTCTCGCTTCTGTTTTTAGTCTTGTTTTAATAACATTATCTTGGTGGCGGATGTAGATGCAGAATGCTCACTAATGAGTCCCATTCCTCAACAGCTTTTCTAATCATTGTAGTCGCGGTGGAATGTGCATCTAATGCAGCTGCTGTCGTTGGATTAATGTTGAGTTTGATGGTCAGGGCTTCAGTAGCTTCACATTCCAGTAAGTAGTGCTATAGTGGCGCCTCTGCTTCTGTTCCACAGATATGACACTTATTAACTATTGGGTTTATTACCTCCCAGCAGCACTTGTAACCAAGTCTGAGTCTGTGTATGGCTACTGCAATGTCTCTGGATATCTTTTTGCCAGGCTTGAAAGAGGAGTACCCAGTGGCTTGTTCGTACTATATCACAGTGGATCTTCCTTCCGCTACTTTGGCTTTGTGGCAACTTTTGATAGTTGGGAGTATTTTCTTCTTGATTTGCTCCTTAATCTGTGGAAAAACTTGGAGGTATTTGAACCTGTACAACAGGTAGAGCAGTGGCAGTTTTTGCTAGTGAGTCTGTCTTTTCATTACCATCTATGCCAATTTGACTTGTATCCAATTTAGGGTGATTGACAGCCCTAGATTATGGGCTTCTTTTCCTATATGTTGGATTTCTGTGAAGAGTTGTATATTATCTCTGTGCTGACTGGATAACAATGCCTGGAGCGAAGATTTAGAGTCGGTATGAATGATGACATCATGTAACTTATTCTCAATTGTATAGTTTATGGCTTTCTTCAGGGCATATAATTCTGTTTGCAATGTTGAGCACCCACTGTTCATGCTCCAGTAAGCTTCATAGTTGGTAGTGTAAACTGCTGCCCCAGCAGAACCTCTTTCTTGATCAACTGATCCGTCTGTGAAGATGTGAGTCGTTGTAGGTCTTGAGATGGTTTCCATTTGTCGTTCTATGGCTGCTTTGAGCCTCTGCGAGTCGCATGCTGATTTTGTAACTGGTAATCCTTCAATGATAATATTTAGACTCGATTATTCCCATGGAGGAGGCTGCCGAAAGTGTTGATATGGTCTGTCTGCTCCTTTGTATTTAATGGTCCATTTCAAGTCCACTTTCTCTAGAATCTTGACCAGATTATCCGTCTATGTGCTTGTTCTTTATTGAAGGTTTCTCTGAAGCGATCTGTGTATGCTGTCTTTGATTGACAGTCTGGCGATGGTGCCAACAAGTTTTGCTGTTATGGTGGCTATCCTTCGTTTGATCCTGTTTTCTAAGGCTGATAAGTTGGTTTCCATTCTTAGATTCTCTCGACGCGTCCATATAGGTGATCCCAGCATTGTTCTGAGACCATCATAATAAGGGATTGATTGATAAAGATTAAGCCACCCAAGAGGTGGCACGGGCATGAATAACCCGTAAATAATAAGTGTGCCAGCCTTGGTTGCTCACTCAGTACTGAGGCCTTCACACCCTGGAATGTTGCCCACGATTTGTTCTAAAAGTGGCGTCTGTTTAGGAGAGCCCTGAGGAAGTTGATGTGAACTCTGTGTAGCCGCGGACGTTTTGAATGATAGGCTATACCTATGAGAGCCCTGACACCCGTTGTGCACCACCTGTTGAGAGCCCTGACACCCGTTGTGCACCACCTGTTGAGAGCCCTGACACCCGTTGTGCACCACCTGTTGAGAGCCTCTGGGCGCGTTGAGCAGTGTAGTGGCTAGGTACTAAACTATCGTCTATTATTTTAACAGAAACATTTCTAAGTAAAGACATACCCGACTTTACAACTTAGCCGGTTATACAGCCATTCACAACTGTAGGCCAAATAAAAAAGGAGGTGGCACAGTTATCTATTACCAAAATACCTTCATTTCCAGTAGTGTCATTAGTGATAGAGACGAATACTGTGAATATACCTTTTACTAAATTCTCGATTAAATCCCTTAAATCCTCCTTGACTATTGGAGCTATCTATAGATTTCCCAATAATAATATAACTGCATTCTCAGATAACCTAAGGAATCTTATCATAAACAACAAGCTCAACAAATGTCATATCATTCTAGGAGGTGACTTCAGTATTGACCTGTGTCAACAAAATAACTCTCAAGTCGATTATTTCCTAAAAGCTTGCTCTCCTGTATGCTAATCCCCACAATCACCAAGTCCACCCGAATCACTCAAACATCCGCTACTACATTAGATCACTTATGGACTAACATAACAGCTCCCCTTGCATCTGGTATAATCACTGACAGAACCACTGACCACTATCCTAACTTCCTCATAGCAAACATGGACATAACACCACCAGACACCAAGAAACTTACCTTCAGACTACACAGTAAAGCAGCAATAGTCAATCTCACAATTGCACTTCACAATATTAAATGGGAATCTGATTTTAATAATACCCATGATATAAATTCACTAGCCAGCCTCTTCCTTTTCAAACTCTAAGCCTCTACAACACTCGCTGTCCTCTCCTCACCAATCAAGTAACTGCAAAAAGATTAAACAACCTCTGACTCACAGGTGGCATATTCAAAGCATTCAACAAGAAGCATGCATATGAAAAACTTAGGAAGGGCCTAGTTACAAAAGAAGTAGTTAAGAGATACTCATCATTGCTTACCAGTATAATTAGATCAGCGAAAATTTCCTATTATGAGAGTAGATTCAAAGAAGCAAAAGGAAACATGAAAAGCACATGGAAAGCCATCTCTAACATCCTACGATCTAAACAGCAAACACATATCAAGCAGATGAAACTCTCCAAGGATGGTTATACACCTGCAACAGATTTAGAAACGGCAACAGAATTTAATAGCTTCTTATCATCAGTTGATGCCAACCTTGCCAGAAAAATCCCGCAGACCCAAACACATATTACTACTTATCTTTCAGGCAGCTATCCAAACTCTCTTCTCCTTTCACCAGTCAGCCCGACAGATGTTGTGTCCATCATTCACTCACTGAAAACCAAGGCTAGGAACATTAATGAAATACCATCTATGGTATATAAGAGTGCCTTCCACGCCCTTGCACCATCCATTGCTCTGCTATTCAATATATCTCTAGAGTGTCATACATTCCCTGATATCCTTAAAAAGCCTGAGTAAAGCTAGTTCATAAAGGAGGCGATACGGCAGATATAAAAAATTACAAACTATTTTAAATCTACATATATTACCAAAAATATTTGAACAATTATTTATAAAGAGCTCTACTCCTACCTCGTAAAATTCAACATACTAAGTCCTTGTCAGTCTGGCTTCCGCTCCCAAAAGATTACCAACGATTTAATTATTAGTCTGCTTGATATCATTTACACAGCCCTTGACAAAAATGAATTTCTAATTAGGACTCTCATTGACCTGAAAAAGGCCTTTGATACTGTTTACCATAACTACCTCTTACTTAAACTCCCACCATTATGGAATCCGAGGCCTTGCCCTGAACTATATTCGATCTTATCTTAGTGACAGACACCAATAAGTAGCCATCAATGATATAACCTCCCTCACTCTACCATTAACCGCAGGAGCATCCTAGGACCTCTCCTATTTCTTACATACATCAATGACCTGTCTAATGTCTCTAACATTCTTTAACGTATACCTATTTGCTGACGATAATACCATCATGAATTCAGACCCCAACCCACACACACACACACACACATTAAATAATGTTGTAAATAATGAATTAAAAAAGTTCACTCATGGATGGCAACCAACAAACTCACACTAAACATGAAATAGTCCTACTACATATTATTTGGAAACAAATCAACAAATGTAATTCAACTTCAGATAGACAATGTTAACATCAGCAATAAAAAGCCTGGAAAGTTCCTTGGCCTATACTTTGACAAGAGACTCAACTTCAGCACCCACATATAATACATAATAAAAGTTTCAAAAACGGTCGGTATACTCTCTAAAATCAAATATGTTCCAAATTCTGCTCTCCTCTCATTATACTATGCACTAATTAAATTAAATTAAATTAAATTAAATTAAATTCTTTATTCAGGAAAAGTACATACAAAGTTGATTTACAAACCTAATGTTGGATTTATAGATAGACCTAGTACATACAATACCTAAAGCCACTAATATTCATAGAGTTTCTGGCAAGGTGTTGGGGGAAGAAAAACACTTAGACTAAAACTTAATAGTAATTGGGATTAGGTATAAATTATTTTGAAGAGGAATACAAAATAAAAAAAAAGGGGAACATGACAGAAATCATCAATTGTACAAGTTGGAGAACAAACAGCATTGTTCAAAATAGCAAAACATGGGTTGACATTTAAGGGGTAAAGTAGGTTACATGACGTTAATCAGGCAGTACTTGGTTTTACTCTTAAACTGGTTGAGAGAGGTACAGCCTTTGACATGATTGGGAAGGTCATTCCACATTCTGGGTCCATTGATTTGTAGAGCATTTCTAATTTGGTTAAGTCGCACTCTTGGAATATCAAATAGGTATTTGTTTCTGGTGTGATGCCCATGAGTTCTGTCACAACCTTCTAGGAAGCTTTAAAGGTCAGGATTGACATTGCAGTTCAAAGTTTTAAATATATAGAGTACACATGAGAGGATGTGCAGTGACTTAATATCTAACATATTCAAAGATTTGAGTAAGGGTACTGAGTGCTGTCTGGGGCTAGAGTTAGATACTATTTTAATAGCAGCTTTGTGTTGAATAATTAGAGGACATAAATGATTTTGAGTAGTAAACCCCCAAGCACAAATACCATAATTGAGATAAGGATAGATGAGAGAGTATTGAGGCATTGAGAGGCATTGTATGTACTAGCTCTATCTATATATCAATCCATTAATGTAACATCAATTGTATGTATGTACCTTACCTGAATAAACATATTTATTGTATTTATTTATTAGTAATAGAGCATCACCAGGGCAGGGCGAGGTACATAATATCTGATCTTAGAAAGAATGCCAACAGTTTTAGAAACTTTTTTTTGATATATTAAGAATGTGTCTATGAAAATTCAGCTTGTTATCGATGAGAACACCAAGAAATTTGCCATCTACTTTGTTCCTAATTTGGGTATTGTTTATTATTTGATTAATTTGATATGAGGATTTATGCCGAAACAAAATATAGAAAGTTTTGTCAGTGTTAAGGGTGAGTTTGTTGGCAGTTAGCCAGTAATGGACTTTATTTAGTTCAGTATTCACTGTGTCATTTAGAGCAAGGGGGTCAGGACTGGAGAAAATGAAGGTTGTGTCATCAGCAAAAAGAATTGGTTTGAGGTGTTGAGAGGCATTTGGAAGGTCATTAATGTAGATGAGAAAGAGGAAAGGGCCTGGTATGCTGCCCTGAGGAACACCAATGTTGATGAGTAGGGTGGGAGAAGTGGACTTATTCACAGAAACATACTGGAGCCTGTCTGTAAGGTACGACTGAAGATATTGGAGGGGGAGACCTCTGACTCCATAATGAAGTAGTTTAAGAAGAAGGTTTTGGTGGTCGACAGTGTCAAAAGCCTTACACAGGTCCACAAATAACCCAACAGGGAACTCATTTTTATCAAGAGCTGCATGTATCAAGTTAATCATGCTAATAAGTGCATCATTAGTGCTTTTTTGGGGTCTGAAGCCATATTGGCAGGAGCTAAGTATTTTGTGTTTGGCTAGAAAAAAGTAAAGCTACTTGTAGATTAGTTTTAAAATATTTTTGACAAGTTTGGCAGAACTGATATAGGTCTGAAGTTGTTGACGTCATTGAGATCACCACATTTATGGACGGGGGTTACTCTCGCTTTTTTTTAGAATATCTGGAAAGGTTTGGAGTTCAAGTGACTTGTTGAAGAGCAATGGAATGGCAGGAGCTAAAGATCTGGAGTTTTTTTTTGTAGATTAGAGTTGGTATCTCCGCGAGCGCACTAGACTTTGTTTTAAGGGAAAGGATTATCTCATTAACATCAGTGTAATTAGCAGGCATTAGGTACAGAGACTGTGGATAGTTACCTGCAAGGTAGTGCTGAATATTAGTACTGGAGGATGTAATATCATTTGCAAGGGATGACCCAAATGGATAAGAAGAACCTATTGAATTCAATAGCAGAATCAGAGGCTGAAAACAGACCATCGTTATATAACAGGAGTATTTGTTTTTTATTTAAAATCTTTATTGATCCCAATATTTGTGAAATAGTGCTCCATGTTTTCTTGATGTTGCCCTTTGTTTCGGTACATTTGTTTTCATAGTATTTAATTTTGGCTCTCCTAATTATTTTAGATAGCAATGATGAGTAATTCTTTGAAATTTCTTTGGAGACGATTCCTAACTTATACTTCTTCTCAAGGTCATGTTTTTTATTAATAGATTTAAGTATCCCCTTTATAAGCCATGGATTGTTTAGCCTTTTAGTTGTGACTTGTTTCGTTAGCATAGGACAGTGGGTGTTATAAAGGCTGAGAGTTTTGTTGAATAAATGATTGCACTGCTAGGTTGATGTCCCCTATGTTAGCTAATTCGGACTCCCAGTTGATATTACCAGCAGCAGCTATAAAATTGCCTATAGAATTTTCATTGTACAGCCTAAAGCTTATCTTCTTTGTTTCTAGAGGTGGTTTGATAATGTTGGTTAGGAGAAAAGTGGGGGTAGGGGTCTATGGTTCTATCAGCGATTATCCCTAAAGTAAGCGGAGAGGTTATGTTGGTCCAGATGTGATCAAGAGTCGTGGCAGTACTATCAGTGATTCTAGTAAGTCTAGTGATTAAGGGTATGAGGAAGCAGGAATTCATACAGTTGAGGAAACTAGCAGCAGGAGGGTTATCAGGCTCGTAGAGGTCAATGTTAAAGTCCCCAGAAATAATTAAGTGGTTTTTGTTCAATCGGTTCTCTAGTATAAGATTTCTAAGGTTAGAGTTGAATTCAGTCACATCAGTGTTAGGAATTCTATAGACTGCTCCGTTGCTACAGACAGTATTAACTGGTCTGGACTGTCAGTTACTACAGTCAGGACAGTCTCGCCACCCTTAACTCTGAAACAGGCAAAGATATACGCTCCACAGGGGTCTCTAGTTTTAATTATTTTTAAGCAAATCAGTTCTTGGTGGTAGTAGTACTGGGCAGTACCACCACCTCTTTGAATAGGACGACAGTTGTGAATTGCTGAGTTGTTTGGAATGTTGTGGAGTTGAGTATTATGCACTTTTAACCACGTTTCAGTAAGCACAACAACAACAAAATTTGTTTTCAACTGTTTGAATCAGGGCACTAACATTATCAAAGTGTTTGCTTAGCGATCTTACATGTAAGTTAATTACAGAAACATTGTGATTATGTGTTAAAACATTGTTTACATCATGTGCTGCATAATACCTGCAATTATGATCATTAAAGTGATGATTGTCATAGATACTAGATAAGAATACTAATCTATCCCTATCTTACATATGGTACTTGTGCATGGGGTTCAACCACTGCAAACTTCCTCAAGCTCATCATCACCCAGCAAAAGTATGCTTTCTTAACAATAACAAACTCTGTTTTCAGACAACACACAGCCCTCCTGTTTAAATCCTTCAACATGCTAAACATAAACTCACTCCTCAAATTCTACTGAGCCATTTACATGGTAAACTGTGCCAAGAAAACTATTCACACACCCTCCGTCACTATGTGATGGAGTGCGAAAAGATACGAGAATTCAGAGACAACTTTATAGTAAATGTTCAAGAGATGTGTAAATATTTATTTCAAAATGATCTGCTACCAGGAACCTTAGCCAAATATCCCCAGTTTTCTAACTGTAGATACTATCTAAGTGATTGTAACCTATCCACCGTTGCACACTGGATGGGGGGGGGGGCGGTGTGTAGGACAAATATATCAATTGTGACACTAGCCCTCCACATATGCCAACTACTTAAATTAGAAACTGTAATTGTGGTCGGTCTTGAGCCCATTGTTGATGTGACGTTGTGCATTGAATTTTGTAACTAACTCATCAAGATTGTAACTTGCTTAGCTAAATGAATTGTGAGGCTCATTTCCTGAGCCCATTATTTTAACCCATTATGTAACACTCTCCACTAATGCCCACAGGATGGGTATTGGGTGCATAATAAATGAACTAAACTAAAACATGTAAAAAAATCTTGTTCCTAAATGCAAACTCTGATCTGAAACTTTTCTTTGACAGATGTTATAGAACTCACTATCACCACACCAGAAATAAATATCTCTTTGATATCTCCAGAGTCAAACTAACTCTGTATAAACACTCTACGCAAATAAAGGGACATAGTCTATGAACTCACTCCCTAATGAATTAAAAAGTTGTCCATCCTACCGCTTAGTCAAAAGTACCACCAAAAAGTACCTAATTTCATCTTCATAGTTTTCTACCTAGTGCTTCACACTCACACTGTATCTTGTGCTGCCCCAAAATATGTGTCTAAGCCATATAACTTCACCGTTGTATCTTGTGCTGCCCCAAAATATGTGTCTAAGCCATATAACTTCACCGTTGTATCTTGTGCTGCCCCAAAATATGTGTCTAAGCCATATAACTTCACCGTTGTATCTTGTGCTGCCCCAAAATATGTGTCTAAGCCATATAACTTCACCGTTGTATCTTGTGCTGCCCCAAAATACGTGTCTAAACCATATAACTTCACCGTTGTATCTTGTGCTGCCCCAAAATACGTGTCTAAGCCATATAACTTCACCGTTGTATCTTGTGCTGCCCCAAAATATGTGTCTAAGCCATATAACTTCACCGTTGTATCTTGTGCTGCCCCAAAATATGTGTCTAAGCCATATAACTTCACCGTTGTATCTTGTGCTACCCCAAAATATGTGTCTAAGCCATATAACTTCACCGTTGTATCTTGTCATCATCTTATCATGGTTGACAATGTACCTAACAATAATCCTCAAATTATGCTACAATGTACCTAGAAATAATCTTCAAATTTTACTAAAATGTACCTACTAATATTCTTCAAATTTCCTTACAATGTAACTATTAACTTTTCTCAATTTAGCTACAATATACCTACTTAAAATTATCTGTTAGATTAAGGACCTGCCTGAAACGCTATGCGTGTTAGTGGCTTTACAAGAATGTAAAAACATCAATGTTATGTACTCTCATAAACCTATTGTACCTTCTTGTATATATATAAATAAATAAACAAACTCCTGTGTATATAAATAAAGACAATTAAAAAGTCAGTTTCGGCAGAGATCAGTAACCAAAGAAAATGTACGGAGCAAGATGGCGGGCAAGCGAGCGAGTGACGTCATCACAACAAAAGCAAGCTGCTACACGAGGTGTAGACGACGACCCGTGAGATAACACTGCCGCTCCTCAACTGATAACAATGTCGCCACTTAATCACCAACAACAAGATAACAACTCTGATAAGAAGAACTGCAGCTACCATCATGAAGAAGATAACACTGACGCTCCTCACTGTCTTAGAGACGGTCACCTGTGACCACAATACCCGCCAAATTGTCCCTCCCACAGTACTCTCAGGACACTTATGGCAGTGTAAGTGTGTGGTGAGGCCACACCACTGAAGACATTGAGGATATACCACGAGGGAGAGACAAAACTGTTGAAGGTCACTGGCTCCACCTGACCACCTTGTTCCTCGCACTCTCATCATCCTCCGTAAGTACTGGAGTACTTTCTGCTCCACCATTGTCTTACACCTGCAGCATGCAATTGTTGGGGTGTGGAAATAGGCCTATGGAATTGTTGAGGTGTGGACGTAGGCCAATGGCATTGTTACACACCCTCACTGTTGCTCTCCCCCCCACTCCCTCACGGTTGCACCTCCCCCCCCCCCAGGAGACCGTTCTGGTAGGAGGCTCAGTAGACTGCCAGCCAGAGATAGTCTGGAGAATTTCCATCTAATACAAAAAAACATTCATCTTGAGATGATTTCGGGGCTTTAGTGTCCCCACGGCCCGGTCCTCGACCAGGCCTTCACCCCCAAGAAGCAGCTCGTGACAGCTGACTAACTCCCAGGTACCTATTTTACTGCTAGGTAACAGGGGCATAGGATGAAAGAAACTTTGCCCATTGTTTCTTGCCGGCGCCCGAGATCAAACCCAGGACCACAGGATCACGTGTCCAGCGTGCTGTCCGCTCGGCCGACCGGCTTCATGAAATAAGTATTTATATAACTTGATATTATTCTAATAATATTACTAAACATGATCTGTAACGGAAAATATATATGATGATGTACATGTAGAATTTAAGAAAGAAATCTGGGTAACGGGGTCGAGTGTGATAGGCTTATCGGAGAGAACCGGCCCCCCCCCACCACCGACACCCCCCCCCCACCACCGA
>NC_091187.1:5012409-5027409 GCF_040958095.1 Procambarus clarkii | reverse complement strand
GATACCCATTTCATTATGTATGAGGTCAATTTTTTTTATTGGAGTTAAAATTAACGTAGATATATGACCGAACCTAACCAACCCTACCTAACCTAACCTAACCTATCTTTATAGGTTAGGTTTGGTTAGGTAGCCGAAAAAGTTAGGTTAGGTTAGGTTAGGTAGGTTAGGTAGTCGAAAAACAATTAATTCATGAAAACTTGGCTTATTAAGCAAATCGGGCCTTGAATAGTAGGCCAAAAAGTGAGTTCTGGCTACTAGGTACGACATATATATACATATATATATATATATATATATATATATATATATATATATATATATATATATATATATATATATGCCATATACATATATATGCTACAACTTGGCTGATAATAAAGCCATTCACAACTGCACGCCTAATAAAAAAAGGAGGTGGCATATGTGACGGAGTTCCCCCCCTTATAATTCTCCCACGCCTGCAGTAAGAGTCATGTCTACTTTTCCCAAGCGTTCTCTACGTTGCAGGCTACAATTTGATATATGGGAGAGAGTGAAGTGTTCTCGGAGAGCCGAGAAATTTGTGAAATAGTGATATTTTGGCCTGTGGTATAGGCCCTTTAGGGAGCCAAGATGGCGCTTACCTCTCTGATCTCCCGCCAAACCGTGTGACGTCAGTGGCACCGGATTGGTCACCGACAGCAATGTGGCACCGGGAGCCAATGAAAACTTCCCGTAGCGAAAGTGACGTCACGAAGGAAGGGGGTCCGGCCAGCGCGCCGGGCTGGCGCCAGCAGTCAGACACGACACGTCATAGAGGTCGGACGTGCGACGGATGGTCTTGTCAGTAGGACAGTTGTACCTCGCTCCCGTGGATTTACGCGTCATCTGAAGTCCGCCAGTGCTCTGAGAAGTCTTCCCTAGTTCATGTGTTGAACCAGAAGAGGGAATTGACGGTTATTGAGCAACAAGTGCTCCAGTCAGGTACTGTGCCAGTAGCAGGTGAAGCCGTGCAGTGACGTACGTGACGTCTGTGGCAATTCACCAAGTTCGTGACAGCGTAGTGGCAGACAGAGCCACTGGGTAGCTGAGGAAGAGAGGACTATTTGGGGAAACCGAAACGACTGTAGCTGAGACGTAGGCGACAGCCGTTGCTGGGAGAAGACGACGGCCAGGAGACCGACTCCAACCTTCAAGAAGTCAAGGAGGAGGACGGACCTGCAGTGAGGAAGCACGGAGACGACGCGCTAAAACGGTGGGACGACGAGAGGCTCTGGGTAGGACACGACGACGTGTAGTGTGGGGGCGTTCCCTACACGAGGACCAGGAGCTACATCTCGACTCTCATCGGAGGATAGGGTGAAGTAGGTGGTTCTAGTTCCCTCCCCATTCCCCTTTAGTTAGATATATAATTCGGCTATATTATCTAGCCTGAAGATTTTATATGTCGTGAGCAAGTCTCACTTATGTCATGGTAAAGCACCAGGGTGCTAGACAGTACTATCAAGAGTGCTTGTAATATTCATGTTGATTATTGGTGTGTACAGACACCAGGAACCAGTGATAAATTTACTGTGTGGTGTATATCTTTCTATAGATTTTGATATGAACATATAGTGGTAAATTATATATAATATTATGCCAGTATTTGGAGGTTAGGCTATGTGCCCAGAAACTATTTATTTTCCATGTATTGATGATTGATTTATATACCATATATATGTCTATGTTCATTCAGTGAATAATCATCTGTGAGTACAGTGAATTATTGCGTTATCGCCAACGAGAGAAAGTACTGAAAAACTCCAGTGTTAATATTTCATAATATATTGTTGGATAAATAACAGTGTAAGACCATTACAGTGAATCATTGTAGAATTGATTGTAGAAGAGACTGTTTGAGCTGAGTACAGTGTAACTAAGTAATTCGGTTTATTTGTGCCAATATCGAGTGTGCGAGTTTCTAGTAGTATTGGAGAATTTAAAGAAACCGCGCGCGTGAATCTAGCAAACAAGCAAATTTAGCGCAGAGAGTCCATTGCGATCAGCTGTTCTTGACACTTGATGAGGAGGGGGAGGTGTTGCCACCTAATGATCGCGGACTATTCGTGGGAACTTCCGGCCGCGTCAGGATTTGCCGATTTATTTGTTGTTGTTTGGCTTTGTGACATCTTTCATACATTTTAAGTAAAATACAAAACTATCTTATTGGTTTTTATCATTCCCTCCATTGATCTTGTGGCTATATTATACTGGTAAACATAGAGTGATAACCTTAAGTACCTGCCTGATTCCTGATCTTTTGAGTGTGTCCTTGCCAAGGCTACCGCTGAATACACCAGTCCACTGATGGTGTTATTGGCCACCTTAAACACCAATTGGCGACTTTGTGATTAACCGTAGAGCCCTATTGTTGGGGAGGGCACACGACGGTCCGATGTGATCGAGTCGTGTTCTCACTCTTTCTTAATAAGAGGCCGTTAAGATTGACTGGGAGACTCTCCTGGCGTGCAGTGGCGCCGTGAGGATCGAGGGAAGACCCGCAGGGCTACGGTGAGTTACCTTGAGCATAACTATTGCTTACCCCAGAGTAAGGGTAGAGAATAATAGAGAGGTGAAACCCCCAACATTGGCGACCTTGCCAGGATACCGATCGAAGTAAAGGTTGCAGTGGTACTTGGCAGTGGTGTTAGAGATCAGGTGAAGGTTATCACTCGTAGCACAAGATGGAGGATGATAAAGTAGCGAGGTTTATTGACTCTAGAGACGAACAGGTGCTGGAAGAGTGCACCAAGGCACAGTTACAGGCTATAGCGGATCATTTTGGAATAAAGCTGAAATCTGCCCGAGTTGGTGAAAGAAGACTAGAGATAATGGCTCAGCTCAAGGCTCGAGACGAAGCTTTGGGGGAGGAACGGCCCCAAACACCTGCCAGTGAGGGTGAACGCCTGAGTATTGGTGGAAGCAGCAGGGGATCCAGCGGCAGCAGGCACAGCGTGAAGCTGGAATAATGAAACTGCAGCTGGAAGCACAGCAGCGCAAAGAAGAGCGAGAAGCACAGCAGCGCCAAGAAGAGCGAGAAGCACAGCAGCGCAAGGAAGAGCGAGAAGCAGAAGCGCAGCTGAGGAGAGAAGAAGCACAGCAGCGCAAGGAAAAACGAGAAAGCAGAAGCGCAGCAGCGCAAGGAAGAGCGAGAAGCACAACAGCGTAAAGAAGAGCAAGAAGCACAGCAGCGCAGAGAAAAGCGAGAAGCAGAAGCGCAGCTGAGGCGTGAGGAGCTACGCCGGGAAGAGCAAGAGCGAGAAGCACAGCTACGCAGGGAAGAACACGAACAAGAAGTTAGGCTGAGACAAATGGAAATAGAAGCCAAAAAGGAAGTAGAGCTGAAGCGAATTGAACTGGGACTAGGTGCCCCTGCCCCGCCACAGGAAGACCGACGAGTGAGGGAACGAGACCTGCCGGTCTTTGTGCCTAGTGAAGCCGAAAGTTTCTTCGATCACTTTGAGAGAGTTGCTGCTATGAAGAGGTGGCCGAGGGCGGAGTGGGCGGAGTTGGTCCAAGGGAGGCTCACAGGTGAAGCTCGTGAAGCCTTCACTATGCTCGACTTCCAAGAATGCACTAACTACGATGCGGTAAAACGAGCTGTGCTCCGTTCCTTTAAGCTCACGCCAGAGTGTTACCGGAAGAGGTTTAGAGAATGTACCCGGTTGCCAGGAAATCGTATGCGGAGACGGCGAGGGACATGGAAAGAAAGCTCCTTAAGTGGCTGGACTCTGAAGAAGCGGGGTCGGCCGAAGAAATCAAGGAACTAATGGTCATGGAAAAGTTTATGTCCGTGCTCTCTCCTGAGATCAGGATGAGGATAAAGGAGGCGGACATAAAGAACCTGAGGGCCGCAGCCGACCGGGCCGACATGTTAGAAGAAGCCCTACGCCCACGCCGAGAGGGACAGAACCGACCACCCGCATACGTCGGAAACGATCGGAGTTATAGAAGGACGGATGGATGGAGGACAGGAGCGAGTTCTCCCAAATCCCACCTCTCAAGTTGGAACACCCGAGGATCAAAAGGTACTGTAGAACCAATCAAGAAGAACCAAGCGGAGAGCTCGGGAGCTGTGTTGCGACCAAGGAGTCAACAAGCGGTGCGGGAAAGACGCAGGGTGCGACGGCCTCAGGAGGCAGTGCTAAGGCGAGCGGTGGCGGATGGTCTCCGCCGAGGGGCCGCTGCTACAATTGCGGAATACCCGGACACGTCGCACGGGAATGCAGACGCCCTAAGCAGCGGGGACACATTGCTTTAGTGATGTTCGAGGACCAGAGGGCCGAGAGAGTGCGGGATGAACCCGTGCTGAGTGGGGAGAAGAAAGTTCACCCATTCGTGTGTCAAGGAACCGTAAGGATGGGGGACGCAGACCCCATCCCCGTGAAGATCTTAAGAGACACGGGGCTGACTTTACCCTGGTAAGTGAAACCCTGTTCCCCGAGGTTACGAAAGTACCAGTGTGGGGGTGGCAAGTGTGACCACTGTGGGAGGCCCAGTGAGGATGCCCCTACACCAGGGACTTTAAATTCCGACTATGGCTGCCAGACCCTAGTGGTGGGAGTCTGTACATCAATGCCCAAGATGGAGGCGCAGGTCATCTTGGGGAATGACGCGTGTGGAGGATATGTCCTTCCGAATCTTGTGAAAGGCGAAGAATGCCTAGAACAATACAAGGAGACAGGCGGAGAGTGGAACGCCTGTGGGGGCGAGAAGGGAATCGCACCGGTGGCGTTCCCAGTTTGTGCTGTGATACCAAGACGACGCGAAGAACAAGGAGGTTGTGGATCTGATGGGGCTGAGGAGACAACTGACAGCCGGGAATAGATCGCCTCTTCGTAGAACCCGGAGAACGAGCGGAGGGCGGAGACAGCCCAAGTGGTGAGTTGCAGGTGACCCTCACCAGTTCTCTAGGGGTAGACCGCGCTCGTCTTGAACAGTTGCAGCAGGAGGAGTTCCCCGATTTGATTAGTGAGGCCCAAGGAGGACGTGTTGGTCCTGAGAAGGCTACTCATTTTACCTTCAAGACGGCATGCTGATGAGGCAGTGGAGACCTGTGAGGGTGGAGGCCGGGGAAGAGTCTAAGCACGAGGCACCAGGTAGTGTTGCCGGCCCAGTGCGAGCGGCCGTGTTGGACCTAGCGCACTCCGTGGACTCTGCAGGTCACCTGGGAGTGACGAAGACGCTGCGAAGGATCAGGGATTACTTTTACTGGCCAGGTATGGACGCCGAGGTGAGGCGCTATTGTAAGACGTGCTTACCATGCCAGAGGGCAGGGAAGAGCCAGTCCGCGATACCGAAGGCCCCATTGATCCCTGTTCCAGCGTTTGGGCCTGCTTTCGAGCGTCTGCTAGTTGATGGAGTGGGTCCTTTGCCAAGGACGAAGAAAGGGAACACCTACCTAATGACAATAATGTGCACATCCACCAGGTTTCCGGAAGCCGTCCCGATGCGACGTTTAACATCGCAAGGAGTAGCCAGCCAACTGCAGCGATTTTTCTCGTGGGTAGGGATGCCCAAAGAGATCCAGACAGACTGCGCAAGCATTTTTCAGTCGAAGTGGTTCCGACAGACGATGGCAGGATGGGGAGTGACTCAGATTCGATCGTCGCCCTACCGACCGCAGTCGCAGGGGGCGATCGAAAGATTCCACTCCACATTGAAGACTGTGCTGAGAGTGTTCTGCGCAGAACAGGGGGCTGAGTGGGATGAGGCTATATACCCCGCGTTATTTGCCATACGCAACGCGGTGGTAGAATCACTAGGATTCTCACCATTCCAGCTAGTGTATGGACACGAGGTGAGAAGTCCCCTGTCCATGCTGAGGGACAATGGACACCGGCAGCGACCGTGGGAACGGTGAACGAATATGTCCAGAAGTTTAAAGAACGTCTCACTCTAGCGAAGGAACTGGCTGGGAAGCACCTGAAGGAGGCGCAGCGTAAGATGTCGGAGTGGTACGACAGGAGAGCTGCGCAGAGGAATTTTCAGGCCGGATCACAAGTAATGGTTGTGCTGCCAGGTAAAGGTAGAGTGACCAAGTCGAGGTTCAAGAGACCGTACCGTGTGCTGCGACGGTTGGGTCCAGTGTCATACGAGATTGGGAAGCCGGATGGACCCCGAAAGAAACAGGTGTGTCCCGCGGGCCGCCTGAAACCTTTCTTCACTGTGAAAGGAAGAGCCGACAAGCAGGACGGAACGATGTCCCGAGAAACCCAGCGGACGACGGGTCTGAGTGTACCGAGGGACCGAGAACTCCCGGAGGAGGAAAGTAAGTGGTCCAGGGCGGACGGCACCAGTCTCACCGACACTGAGAGTCTGACAAGGATCAAGGTCAAGCACATCAAGGGGAAGGACGACGTAGTAGCGGACGCCCTATCCCGCATACACTAACAAGACATGACTCTTATTTTGAGGGGAGGGGTATGTGACGGAGTTCCCCCCCTTATAATTCTCCCACGCCTGCAATAAGAGTCATGTCTACTTTTCCCAAGCGTTCTCTACGTTGCAGGCTACAATTTGATATATGGGAGAGAGTGAAGTGTTCTCGGAGAGCCGAGAAATTTGTGAAATAGTGATATTTTGGCCTGTGGTATAGGCCCTTTAGGGAGCCAAGATGGTGCTTACCTCTCTGATCTCCCGCCAAAACCGTGTGACGTCAGTGGCACCGGATTGGTCACCGACAGCAATGTGGCACCGGGAGCCAATGAAAACTTCCCGTAGCGAAAGTGACGTCACGAAGGAAGGGGGTCCGGCCAGCGCGCCGGGCTGGCGCCAGCAGTCAGACACGACACGTCATAGAGGTCGGACGTGCGACGGATGGTCTTGTCAGTAGGACAGTTGTACCTCGCTCCCGTGGATTTACGCGTCATCTGAAGTCCGCCAGTGCTCTGAGAAGTCTTCCCTAGTTCATGTGTTGAACCAGAAGAGGGAATTGACGGTTATTTGAGCAACAAGTGCTCCAGTCAGGTACTGTGCCAGTAGCAGTGAAGCCGTGCAGTGACGTACGTGACGTCTGTGGCAATTCACCAGTTCGTGACAGCGTAGTGGCAGACAGAGCCACTGGGTAGCTGAGGAAGAGAGGACTATTTGGGGAAACCGAACGACTGTAGCTGAGACGTAGGCGACAGCCGTTGCTGGGAGAAGACGACGGCCAGGAGACCGACTCCAACCTTCAAGAAGTCAAGGAGGAGGACGGACCTGCAGTGAGGAAGCACGGAGACGACGCGCTAAACGGTGGGACGACGAGAGGCTCTGGTAGGACACGACGACGTGTAGTGTGGGGGCGTTCCCTACACGAGGACCAGGAGCTACATCTCGACTCTCATCGGAGGATAGGGTGAAGTAGGTGGTTCTAGTTCCCTCCCCATTCCCCTTTAGTTAGATATATAATTCGGCTATATTATCTAGCCTGAAGATTTTATATGTCGTGAGCAAGTCTCACTTATGTCATGGTAAAGCACCAGGGTGCTAGACAGTACTATCAAGAGTGCTTGTAATATTCATGTTGATTATTGGTGTGTACAGACACCAGGAACCAGTGATAAATTTACTGTGTGGTGTATATCTTTCTATAGATTTTGATATGAACATATAGTGGTAAATATATATAATATTATGCCAGTATTTGGAGGTTAGGCTATGTGCCCAGAAACTATTTATTTTCCATGTATTGATGATTGATTTATATACCATATATATGTCTATGTTCATTCAGTGAATAATCATCTGTGAGTACAGTGAATTATTGCGTTATCGCCAACGAGAGAAAGTACTGAAAACTCCAGTGTTAATATTTCATAATATATTGTTGGATAAATAACAGTGTAAGACCATTACAGTGAATCATTGTAGAATTGATTGTAGAAGAGACTGTTTGAGCCTGAGTACAGTGTATCTAAGTAATTCGGTTTATTTGTGCCAATATCGAGTGTGCGAGTTTCTAGTAGTATTGGAGAATTTAAAGAAACCGCGCGCGTGAATCTAGCAAACAAGCAAATTTAGCGCAGAGAGTCCATTGCGATCAGCTGTTCTTGACACTTGATGAGGAGGGGGAGGTGTTGCCACCTAATGATCGCGGACTATTCGTGGGAACTTCCGGCCGCGTCAGGATTTGCCGATTTATTTGTTGTTGTTTGGCTTTGTGACATCTTTCATACATTTTAAGTAAAATACAAAACTATCTTATTGTTTTTATCATTCCCTCCATTGATCTTGTGGCTATATTATACTGGTAAACATAGAGTGATAACCATAAGTACCTGCCTGATTCCTGATCTTTTGAGTGTGTCCTTGCCAAGGCTACCGCTGAATACACCAGTCCACTGATGGTGTTATTGGCCACCTTAAACACCAATTGGCGACTTTGTGATTAACCGTAGAGCCCTATTGTTGGGGAGGGCACACGACGGTCGATGTGATCGAGTCGTGTTCTCACTCTTTCTTAATACAAGGCCGTTAAGATTGACTGGGAGACTCTCCTGGCGTGCAGTGGCGCCGTGAGGATCGAGGGAAGACCCGCAGGGCTACGGTGAGTTACCTTGAGCATAACTATTGCTTACCCCAGAGTAAGGGTAGAGAATAATAGAGAGGTGAAACCCCCAACACATAGCAATATCTTACAAAGATACCTTCATCTGCAAGTCATTAGTAATAGAGACGACTATTGTGAATATACCTTTGCCAAGTTCTCCAGTAAATCCCTTAAATCCTCCTTGACTATAAGTGCCATCTATAGATTTCCCAATACCGACATAGCTTCATTCTCAGATAACGTAAGGAATCTTATCATAAATAACAATCTCAACAAAAATCAAACCAACTTAGTGGTGTGTAATGGTGAACAAAACATGCAGATACTTATATATAACCTGTGAATAGAGTGTAATAACACCAAAACTATTTGTTTATTGTTTTATGACCATAATAATTGAATCACTAATATGATTCACTAATATATAATCCTAATAATAATCACTAATATATAATCCATTGAGCATGCTGCATCTCTTTCAGTCTCTTTGCAATTTGAACAAGAGGGTTTTTAATTGATCGAACCATATTCTTAAAGTAAAGTAAATGAGATGTATTCCATATTTTGCAAAATATACGATGAAGGCACACAAACATTCATACCAAAACTGAAGGGCAGGATTTATGAGGAGACATTGAGGCATTAAATATTCCAAAACTAGAAGACAGAAGGAAAAGAGGAGATATGATCACTACGTACAAAACAGTAACAGGAATTGATAACTTGATAGGGAAGATTTCCCGAGACCTGGAATTTCAAGAACAAGAGGTTATAGATTTAAACGAACTAAACAAAGATGCCGAAGAAATGTAAGATAACAAATAACGTAACAATTCACTTTTGCAAACAGAATGGTAAACGGTTGGAAAAGTTAGGTGAGAAGGTGGTGGAGGCCAAAACCGTCAAAAGTTTCAAAGCATTATATGACAAAGAGTGCTGGGAAAATGGGACACCACGAGTGTAGCTCTCCATCCATCTGATTGATAACCCAAATGAATTTTTCATGGATATGATACCAACATCAAATCATAAATCAGATGTGATCCTATCCCCACTGGATTTTGAAGAAGCCATAGACAGTATGCCTATGCACTCTGCACCAGGCCCTGACTCTTGGAACTCTATATTCATCAAGAACTGTAAAAAACGTTATCGCAGGCCCTTCACATTCTTTGGAGACAAAGCCAAGATACTGGCATTATCCCTGACATACTAAAAACAGCAGAGATAGCACCGCCCCATAAAGGAGGAAATAAGGCAGAGGCAAAAAACTACAGACCGATAGCACTAACATCGCACATCATAAAAATCTTTGAGAGAATGCTAAGAAGTAAGATCACAAAATACATGGAATCACAGCATCTCCATAACCCCAGACAACATGGTTTCAGAACAGGGCGCTCTTGCCTATCACAGTTGCTGGACCACTCTGACATGGCACTAGATGCCATGGAAGACAAACAAAACGCTGATGTAATTTACAAAAAAGCCTTTGACAAATGTGACCATTGTGTTATTGCACATAAAATGCGTTCAAAAGGAATTACCGGAAAAATAGGCAGATGGATATACAACTTCCTGACTAATAGAACCCAATGTGTAGTAGTCAACAAAATAAAATCTGGACCATCAACCGTAAAGAGCTCAGTCCCCAAGGTACTGTGCTTGCTCCAATACTTTTTCTCATCCTCATATCGGACATAGACAAGGACACAACCTATAGTACTTGATCATCCTTTGCAGATGACACTAGAATCTTCACGAGAGTAGGCAACATAGAGGACACGGCAAACCTCCAATCAGATGTAAATCAGGTCTTTCTATGGGCTACAGAAAATAACATGGTGATTAACGAACATAAGTTTCAGCTCATGCGCTACGGAAAAAATAAAAAATATAAAAACGGAAACCACTTACAAAACTCAGTCAAATCATAACATTGAACGGAAAAGCAACGTAAAGGATTTGGGTGTACTGATGTCAGAAGGCCTTACATTTAAAGACACAATAAAGTAGCCGTCACAACTGCAAGAAAAATGACAGGATAGATAACAAGAACTTTTCACACTAGAGATGCTATACCGATGATGATAGTTTTCAAGACGCTAGTGCTCTCTAGAGTGGAATACTGCTGCATAATGAAAGCCCCTTTCAAAGCTGGAGAAATTACTGACCTATACTTATGCATTTATCTTCGGTTTAACACAACAGGCACCAGACACACGCTAGGCATCATACACACTAGGATAAAACAAACATTAGGCCAGAAGTCAGAAAAGAATTCAAAGAATTTTACTGGAAAGGCTTGCTGTTAGGAAAGGAAGTAATTGAGATGAATTAATGCACAGTATGTCAATTTTGTGAAATATATGATAAAGGAACAAAAACATTTATACCAAAACAAAGATGCAGAACTAGGAAACAGGATTTGTTCAACTGAAATTTCGAGACGGCCAGAGACCAAAAGACACAAAAATGGAATCAATATACGAAGAGGCCAAACCCCCAAACATACCAGTAATACAAAGAGAAACAACTACACGGCATGCAGTGAGGAGAGAGGCAGAAAGAAATTTTGAAAAAAAGGAACAAACAAATGTAAAGTAGAACAAATCATATTCTATAAATACAGCAACAACCAATTGCAGGTAAAGGATAATATTCAGAGCTTTTAAATGCATGGATGGCGAAATACTCAAGAAATTGTTCACGACTTTTGTTAGACCAAAGTTGGAATATGCAGCGGTTGTATGGTGCCCATATCTTAAGAAGCACATAAACAAACTGGAAAAGGTGCAAAGACATGCTACTAAGTGGCTCCCAGAACTGAAGGACAAGAACTATGAGGAGAGGTTAGAGGCATTAAATATACCAAATATACTACACAAATATATATACTACACATGCACAATAAACTACCCTACACAGGCTGAGTATGGTGTGTACAATAAATTATTAGCTAAAAGATAAGACTGAGTTTGTATAAATGGGGGTTAAGTCAGAGTGGGAAAATGTAAGTGGAGTGCCTAAAAACCCTGTCCTGGGACCTCTGTAATTCATAATATATACAAATAATTTAGACTCAGGTTTGATCAGCAATATTTGAAAATTTCCAGATGATACAAAAGGGATTTTTTTCTGGATTCAGGATTATTTTTTTATGGCTGAAAACAGGTTTTCAGCAATAAAAGAAATACAGTATTGCTGGAACAACCGTCGACATCTTCAAGAGAAAACCTGAACATCTTCAAGAAGTGAAGATGACCTTGAGAAGAAGTATAGGTTAGGAATTGTCTCCAAAGAATTCTCAAAGAATTACTCGTTATTGCTATCCAAGATAATTAGACGAGCCAAAACTAAATACTACGAAGATAAATTTACCCAAATAAAGAGTACCTTACCTAAAAATATGTATGTACCTTACGTAAATAAACATTTGATTTTGAAGTGCCGGACAAACAAGGCTGTGGTGGATATGTGGGCCTGAGGGGCCTGTCCAAGCAACAGCCTGTTGGACCAAGCTCTCACATGTCAAGCCTGGCCTTGGAAGGGCTTGGTGAGTAGAACAACTACCAGAACCCTATAATGCATGTATCAAGGTATCCAGGCAGTGAGCACCACATAATGCAGTGCAGTCCTTAAGAATAAGCACAGTAAGTATGGGCATGGAGGGGGTGCAGCAGTGGCTTGTGAAGGGCTGGAGAGTAAATGGACATGCCCAGGGGTAAAAGCATTAGGGTAACAGAACATAGCCCATAAAAATAGTAATGACTGTGAATGAATAATTATATGAATGCAATAATACTTCATATCTCAATAGGAATACTAAGCAGGATGCAAGACAAGGTACTGATGGTGATAGTGGTTGGTACAAGTCCTCACATCCCCACAGACACCAGTAACAGCCCTCACCTCCCAACACAGTACCCTTGTAGCGAGTTAATCTTATACTCGCTTCATTATCTTATAGCATAACTAATTAACACTAATTACAGAAGCTACACAGGTGATACTTTGGTGTGAGTTGAGCGCACTGAGCGTCGGTATCGCTACACCCTTGTTCCTTAACAACCCTTTGGACCTTTATTACAGAAAAATAGAATCAATTAATAATAAAATATAAAATATAAGTGTTTACTTACGATAATACTATCGGTGGAACACAAAATCTTCTTCTTCTTGATAGTAGGTGCAGTTTGCATGAAGGGTTAGTCCTCGCCATGACTGAACTGACGACAAAATGGCCGCTGTGTTGATATGGCGTCAGATGACGCTGTGACGTCACAGGTGAGGGACGCTTTGCGCATTACTCCCTCGTACTTAAAAAGTACTACAGGTACTTTTTGGTTTTATTTTTGAAATGGCAGAAGTTGGACAGCTTTTCAAATCATTATAAGGGAGTGAGTTCCATAGACTAGGTCCCTTTATTTACATTTTTTTTTTTTTTTTTTTTTTTTTTTTTTTTTTTTTTTTTTTTTTTTTTTTTTTTTTTTTTTTTTTTTTTTTTGAGATATATACAAGAGTTGTTACATTCTTGTACAGCCACTAGTACGCGTAGCGTTTCGGGCAAGTCCTTAATCCTATGGTCCCTAGAATACGATCCCCGGCCGCGAAGAATCGTTTTTTCATCCAAGTACACATTTTACTGTTGCGTTAAACAGAGGCTACAGTTAAGGAATTGCGCCCAGTAAATCCTCCCCGGCCAGGATACGAACCCATGACATAGCGCTCGCGGAACGCCAGGCGAGTGTCTTACCACTACACCACGGAGACTGTAAACACATAGAGTGTTTACATAGATTAAGTTTGACTCTGGGGATATCAAAGAGATATTTATGTCTGGTTGGGACGTGGCCATGTGTTCTATTACATCTGTCCAGGAAGAGTTTCAGAACAGGGTTTGCAGTTAGAAAAAGGGCTTTATAAACGTAATTTACACAGGAGAATGTATGGAGTGAATTTGTTTAGCATGTTTAAGGATTTGAACAAGGGAGCTGTGTGTTGTCTGAAGGTAGAGTTAGTTATTGTCCTGATAGCAGATTTTTACTGGATGATGATGGGCTTGAGGTAGTTTGCAGAGGTTGAACCCCAAGCACAAACACCATAAGAATGATAGGGATAGATAAGTGCATAATAGAGTGAGAGGAGAGCAGAGTAGGGTACATAATATCTGATCTTAAACAGTATACAATACAATACAATACAATACAATACAATACAACAATACAATTTTACAATACAATTTTATTTAGGTAAGGTACATACATACAATAAATAATTACAAGGATTGTTTAACTTATAGGTATAGCTAGTACATACAATGCCTAAAGCCACTATTACGCAAAGCGTTTCGGGCATGATAAACTTAAATGACAAGCTTAATACTAATTGAGCATAATGAGTAGAATGAAAACAAGAAATGAAAACATAGATGAAAAAGCAGCACAAATACAATTATGTCGACAAACAGCGCTCTTTAAAGAAAAAAACAGACATTGGTTGACAATAGAAGGGTAAGGTAGGTTACAGGGAATTTATTAGGTATAGCTTCGCTTTTAACTTAAACTGGTTTAGAGAGGTACAGTCTTTAACATGGTTGGGAAGGTCATTCCACATTCTGGGCCCCTTGATTTGTAGAGCATTTCTAGTTTGATTAAGTCGTACTCTAGGAATATCAAAACTGTATTTATTTCTGGTGTGATGCTCATGGGTTCTGATACAACCTTCTATGAAGCTTTTGAGATCAGGATTGGCATTATAGTTTAGCGTTTTATATATGTATAATACACATGAGAGAATGTGCAGTGACTTAATGTCTAACATATTCAGAGATTTAAGTAGGGGTACCGAGTGATGTCTGGGGCCAGAATTGGATATTGTCCTAATAGCAGCTTTGTGTTGAGTAATTAGAGGACGTAAGTGATTTTGGGTAGTAGAGCCCCAAGCACAAATACCATAGTTGAGATATGGATAGATAAGGGAGTAATAGAGAGTCACCAGGGCAGGGCGTGGTACATAATATCTGATCTTAGAAAGAATGCCCACAGTTTGAAACTTTTTTTGATATGTTTAGAATGTGTCCCTGGAAATTAAGCTTGTGGTCAATGAGAATGCCAAGGAATTTGCCATCTAATTTGTTACAAATTTGGGTATTGTTTATTTTGAGATTTATTTGATTAGAGGATTTATTGCCAAACAGAATATAAAAGGTTTTGTCAATGTTAAGGGTGAGTTTGTTGGCAGTTAGCCACAGATGGACTTTATTTAGCTCAGTATTTACTGTGGCATTTAGAGCAAGGGGATCAGGACTGGAGTAAATGAAGGTTATGTCGTCAGCAAGTAGAATTGGTTTGAGGTGTTGGGAGGCATTTGGAAGGTCATTAATGTAGATGAGAAAGAGGAGAGGGCCAAGTATGCTGCCCTGGGGAACACCAATGTTGATG